>NC_133290.1:13765207-14065207 GCF_005239225.2 Populus alba
GATTTCTATGCTTATGCTCCACTGTTCATGTGAATTAATTCAGCTGTTTCATTGTTCACGTGAACAGTAGAGAGCGTCTCTACTATTCATGACCCGGACAGGTTTCGGCCCCAACCTAAATGTATTGGACTGGGTTCGACCTAGTAAAATAAAAAAAAATCCAACAAAATTTTTCATACATTGTGTTTTATTTGAATAGCTAGTGTTTAACATTATTTAATGACACTACATAATTATATTAGAAGAAGATTTCATGATGACGTAACATTTGCAGAATTTGATCGCAATTTCAATTTTATTCATGATGATATTTTACCTGATATTGTTGCATGCTTAGGAAGTCATGAAAACTGTAGTTCTTGTCGGATGGATTTCATACATGATGAAATTATAAATAGTTTAATGAAATAATAAAAAATAATTTTATATAAAATATTATTTATTTCATGATGTAATAACAGTAGTTAAATCAATAATATTTCAATTAAATACCATCAATATTAATATATGTCTTTTTTTAGTTATTTTATAACCTTAATTTGAAAAGCATTTTTAACTAAACACATTAAACTACTTTTTATTCAACCTCAATTTTTACCACAGTTTTAATCAAATATATATCTTTCAAAATTAACCTCAACTAAAAATATTTTTTATAAAATAATATTTTTTAAACCACAGCCACAAAAACTAATATAATATCAAACACACTTGACCATGAATTCACACCATAATTCCAGCTCCTTATTTTCCTTTTCCTTTTTGATGGATAGTTGTGGTCTTTTAAATGATGAATTTTTCATTTACGCCCCTAAAGTTCATTTGCATTTGTTCTGATCATAGCTCATTTGGAGGAGAGAGAAGGGAAAAATTAGGGGTGGAGAGAGAAAGTTGCATATCATCATGTTTTTCAACACGATTCCTGATAAAAAAAAAGAAAGGAAGAGAAGCTCATGGAATCGCATTCGAGAAGTTAAGCTTCCGCAAAAAAATACACCTCAATACACCTCCTATTTCTATACTTTTAAATTGAAGTAATATCAATTATTCTATTTAATTTTGGATCATGTCAATCCTTCTGCTTAAATTTTTAAATATTTTAATCATTTCATCCACTTTTTTTAAAAAAGAAATATAAAATGGAAAACAATTTTTGTTTCGAAACTTTGATTGGATTTTGAGGAGTTTTTGGATGGATTCTAATCGAAAATGGTAAAAAAGAGAGTTTTACATGGAAAAAAGGGTTCGAGGAACGACTTTTTAGTGAGCACAGGAGAAGACGAAAGCAAGGCACCGCTTGCTTGCTTTTCCTTGGTGCGGGCCTGGCATCCTAGATGCATGCGTTCGGGCTTGGTGCTCTAGCCCAATTCTTTCTTCTCTAATTATTTATATACATTCTAAGACTATTTTCTTCCAGAACAAAAAACTAATTTGTTTTAACTCATGATTTAAATATATTAAATGAGTGCATTTTTAGAATTTAGATTCAATAAATCATTGTTATTAAATCTTTTAAGGAAATGATTTTCCATTTATGAAATTTTATATTAACTTTTTTTTAGAATCTTAGTCACTTTAATGCTAGGAATATTTTAATTTAAAATTTTATCAAATCATAGCTAAGATATTAGGGGTATTTGATAATGTGATATAGGTTTTTTATTAGAAAACATCAAAATAATATTTTTTATTTTATTTTTTAAAAATTATTTTGATATCAACATATAAAATCAATCTAAAAAAATATAAAAAAATAATTTTAAATAAAAAAAATTTCAAAATTTTAAAAATCACGGTGCGTTTCCAAACACTTAACAACTTATTTAAGAAGTCGAGGTGTTATGTATATGCCAGACATCATGCAAGACAGCAAGACAATGGTTTTTCTTTCCCTTTTCTTCAGTGTATTCCTCGTAGCATCCCCTTCACAAAGGGATATTCAAAACACATTTTGAAAGACTTTGAAATCGAGGAAAAGATCAAACGTTTTCCTAACATTGTCCTGATGCTAGTTGTTAAGAACTTTTGATTGTTTCATAGACACAACACACAAGATTTAACATTGTTCAATAACTTGCCTACATCCACATAGATGTCGATTTCGTTAGCAAAGAGAGAAATACAAACTACAATGAGGAGGATAAAACACTCTCTACTCAAATCAATCTTCTCTCACACTCACAGCTCTCTCTCTCTCTCTCTCTCTCTCTCTCTCTCTCTATATATATATATATATATATATATATATATATATATATATATATATATTCAACTCCGATAGCCCTTTATATTTATAGTAGAAATGGGGGAACAAACCTCTTCCCCATCATTTCAGTGAACTATTTTGGCCACCGTCTACACTATTTTCATCATTTAGGTCACCTAATTTGCTGCCATCTTGACCTTCGTTATGCAACCATGTTGAGCATGGCTGGTTGATGCCAATTGCGTCCACACACAACATTTATGTGAATCCATATAGCCTTTTTGTCAGTAATTATTTGAATCTCTCCATGCTTTGCAAAAGATGAGTCCCATTCATAAATACGATAATTGATGAAATTAATAGACAGTTCATTATTGATAGAAATAATCTCTCACTCAACTTTATTTTTTCAGTTCTACAGAAACAGATTGAATATAGTGAAAAAGAAAAAAAATTCAACACTTTGGGCACTGTATATAATTGCTTGTGAAAAAGAAGACTACAAGTTATAATTGTTTACACGGCTGTAGTTGTGTTTTAATTATAACGCAGTTTGCAGCTGTTTGATAATAAAAAAAAAATGATTTACTATTCATGGTCCCATATATTTTTTGCGTTGGAAACGCAATTAAAGAAAAGCAAGGAATTCTTGCTTTTTTTGCATTGTCTATGTTAATTGCAATGTTCAATGAACAGTGCAATTAACATGAACAATGTATAGTGATACACTGTTCATGTAAACAATACAAGAGAATTGCATTGTTCACTTAAAAAATAATGAGCAATGCAATTCACTTGCACTGTTCACGAGTAAATTGCAATGCGTGAACTTTTTTTTCTTAGTGTGTTAATTTTTTTAATATTTTTTATTTTAAAAAAATAAGTTTAGAGTGAATTAAATTCACTTGTACTGTGATGTGAATAATATTTTTTTTTCAAAAAAACTAGTATAGAGTGAATTAAATTCACTTGCATTGTAATATCAATTTTATACCTGATAATATTTTATCTAATTTTATTATACGCTAAAAAAATTATGGAAACTGTAGTTCTTGTCGGATGTATCTCATACGTAATGTAATTGTAGATGGTTTCATGGAATAATAAAAAATATTTTACATAAAGTATGATTTATTTCATGATGTAATAGCAATAGTTAAATTCACAATATTTAAATTAAAAATCATCAATATTAATATATATTGTTTTTAAATTATTTTATAAACTCAATTTCAAAAGTATTCTTAACTAAACACATTAAACTATTTTTTTTTCAACCTCAATTTCAACCACAGTTTTAATCAAACACCTATTTTTTTCAAATCAACCTCAACTAAAATTAGTTTTTATAAAAATAATTTTTTTCAAACCACAACTACAACAGCTATCGCAATACCAAACACACTCGAAGTGAAGGATGGTAAGCTATCAACAAATCCTTGTTTCAACACCTTCAAGATCAAAATTTGCATCAAATCGACTTGGACACTTTCTTTAGCTATCAACAAATCCTAAAATATCATGACTTTCAAGGAGAATTTGCATCATTTTTAGAGTGCAAGAGATAGAAAAGAAGAGAATCAAAGATTGAGAAGGAAGAATATTGCAAAAAGTTGAAGATTTGAAAAGGAATTTTTCAGTTTGACAATATATTAAACAGATAACAGACAGATCGATTATTATGAAAAAAATATTTGGATAAAAAGATAATAATGCCAGAAACAGGGATTAGTAAGATTCAGAAGCAGAAGATCACAAGATATTAAGAATCCTAAGCTCTGGTACCATGAAAAGATAGCAAGATTTTCACAGAGATGAAAAGAGAAATGAAGAGAAGCAAAGAGAAATTCTGCGGAGCAGAGGAAGAAGAAAAGCTCCTATATTTTATTCTTCGTTATTTCTTTACTAACAATATTACATTTTTTTTTATATCAACTATGATTAAAAGCTTGTTTATGTAATCTAACTAATAGTAACAGACTTTATTAACTGTCTAACAATACTAACAACATTCTAACCATTTTATTCTCTAATATCTTGACATGTGATAGTACCAGGGCCTTTGATATCTTGACAGTTTTGACCAGTAACCATAGAGCTTAATTTGAAATTATTTACGATCGTAATCGTAATCATCGTCATCATCTTCCTCTTGGTCATAAACATAACGGTGTGAAATGCTAGTAGTATTGCCAAAGGGAACCTGTTCACTAACCATTAGTGGTCGCCAAGTTCTTGAGCCATCATGACTTGCTGAAAATCCATGAGGGTTTGCTATATAATTTTTGGGTACGTATTGTTGCACCACAAGAACTGATGCATGCGACGCGAAATTTGATGAAGCCAGTGTATCCCCCATGGTTCCCAATTCCTGACAGCTATTCCAGTCTGATAACCCTGATGTGAGCACTGATTGTGTTTTCTCCCCTCTTCCAACTATATAGAGATCAAAATCTGCATCATTTCGTCTAATTTCCGCAAGAGTTTCATCCCCGTTATTCACCACTTTCTCTGTGTAAGTAATGGACTCATCATCGAGAGTCTTGAACATAAACTCATATGTATAATCATCATCAAGCCTCTTTTCCCTCTCCTCAATCGTCATGGAACTGGATAACTCATCATGACCGTTTGAGCTGTGTTCTGAAGTGGATTGCGCTGCTATTCTACCTGGAAGAAATCGAAGCACCGCTAAACTTATTTCAGGATGCCCTGCCATTCGCCACGCATAAGCCAATGCCTCCCTGTCATCAGGGCCACCAATGAAGATCATAGCAATTCGGTGCCCTTTTGAACTAGAACTGTTCCTTGCGGGACCTGTTTGCATGATGGAACCGAGTCCACGATCAACCAGTAGACCCACAGAACACGTTGCGTTTTCGAGCACATATTGGTTCATAGCTGGAAAAGTCGATTTTGCATCCTCTACTCGGCCGTCTGCAGTTAAGACTGTTTGGAATGGTATGATGATGAGGGAAACTCGCTTGTCCAATGCAAGGCTGCAAATATCCTCATGCATATTCTCATAAGGTGAAATTGCAGTGATTGTTTGAACCGACACAGCTCCGTTTCTCTTCTCGTATGAATTAAAAGCAAAGATAATTTGGTCCGATTCTGATTTTGCTCGGACAGGATTGCTCATGCTTGTCATGGAGTGGTCATGAACAATTAGCATCGCTGTGTTCCGTCCAGTGAGCTCTACCAAGTGGACGGCGATGACACAGATAGGGAAGTCTGGGCTGGCATTAGAGGCTTCAAGGAGGCTAATCATGCATGGTGCATCACGATTTGAAAGAACACATGCAAGGATTTTAAATTCTACCCCATTTTCCAGTACACTCTCAATGGTCCTGTGCTTGTATCTAAGCAATTTTTTCCTAGGCTTGTATGTGGCAGCCACTATTGGCTCCACCAAACAAGTCATGGCCAAGGCTGAAAACACCATTATGGTAAATGTTTGGTTGTTTAGAACCTGGGAAATGGGATGATCTTTAGTTAATTTCTGTAATTAAGAAATTCTTGATCTCAAATACTATATAGGAAATATGAGAATTCTGCAGAACATGCATGGTTCATACCTTAATATTCCGGCCGGCATTAATGATAATGATCGACATAACTCCTTTAGTGTTCATTATTACGCCAAGAGCAAAACCATCCTCCATTGGCTTGTTGTGGAGCAGAAAGACGAGCAATGTGCTCAGTATCTTTGCTCCAAAACTAAGGAATATGATTATAAATATTGCATACCATGGAGTTTCTTTCAGCATAAAACCAACATCAGTTCGGGTCCCTGAGGTTAAGAAGAAGAGGGGCATCATAATCACAGAGACAAAATCATCAAGCCTTTCCATTAGTTTCATTCTGATAACATCTCGACGAGGCATAATAACTCCTAACATGAAACTACCAACCATAGAATGCAAACCGAAAGCATCAGTGATGAATCCGAAAAACACAATCCAACCCAAAATAAACCATATATGTTGCTCAGTGAAGTCGTCTCCTTTGACAGCATGGCTAGCTATCTTTGAGATTACCGGACGGATCACAAAACCACAGAGTAAAACGAAAGCAAGGATAGATGGCAAAACATAATATGGGTAAGCATTGAGCAATGACATTGCAACCACAAGAAGAATCCAAGTACAGAAGTCACTGCTAACAGCTGAAGACATGGCCAATCTTCCTATATCGGTGCGAAGGAGCTTGAGGTCTGTGAGGACTTGAGCAACGTCGGGGAAGTTGGTAGCAGTGAGAGTAATAGCCCAGAATATGGAGCCCTTAAAGCTGCTGATTTCCTTTGCATTACTATCAAGCAGTTGTAATAGATAAAATAAGCCAAACCCAAAGCCAAGTGGAATCAGAATTCCAGAAATGGCGATGCGAATAGCCTCCGATCCACTGTTCATGATGGGTTTTAGGTCCATTTCTAACCCAAATAGGAACATATAGTAAACGAGTGCCAAGTTTGCAAATGTTTCCAACACCTTGACAGCCTTAAGAGGAAGGACGTGATCGAAAAACAACGGGGTAGCTCCAAGTGCTGATGGGCCTAGCAACACCCCAGCCTGTGCATATATACACAATCCAACATAATTGATACCATCAATTATCCAATGTGCATGCATATGTTTTTTTTTTCTTGTTACAAAAGAGAGATTTAAACTCAAGACTTTTGAGATGGAAAAGAACAATATACTACAAATGCTTGCAATAATTAGATGAAAGTTATTTCCGTTGCTTGGCTACACACATCATCGTTCTTCCCACATACTTGGAGGTTTAGCCTAGTTGCTTACAAGGTATCATGACTCAAATTCGATGAAATGCACAAGAAAAAAAATACCTTTTGGTAAATGTAGTGCAAGTCCTTTTAGTTAAAATTAAAACATTGTTTTTCCACAAGTTTTGATCTATATATTTACGAATCATATTGTATTAGCATGAAGAAGGATAAAAGAGCAATCAACATTAATAACTGGCCTACAAAAGGAACCATGAAACAGCAATTATATAACAAGTTTGACCTTACAATTATAAGAGCAACTATGCTGGGTTGTCGCAGAGGCCTGAGGATCAAGAGGAGAAGGCGAGTGGTGAACAGGACAACCGATAGTTGGAGGGCAAAGAGAGGGAGGGATGTCGTCAAAGCACTTGTACTTTGGAAATAATTGCCACCAGTTTGATTTACATAGTAACATGCTTCCGAACCATCCTTGGTACGATTTACTAAATATCCAGATTCAGCCATGGCGATTCCAAGTATTTCAAAACTTGTAATTCAGAACCAAAACAAATTAAGGAGATTGATGAGAAGGAAATTTTGAGAAGGCAGGCATTATAACCAGCTAGAAAGTGAGATATTATCTAATTTGTTGGCTGCAACATTTTCTTTGTTACAATATCATAGATGTTTTCTTTTTTGTTACAAAGGAGAGGGTGAAACTAAGATTTCTCGCGGGGAAGAGAAGAACATGCATGCCTATATTGAACTACCAGCAGGTTATTGCCTTAGCTGTCCTCACCTGTTAATTAGTTTTCTAGTCAGAGTTGGTCATTGAAGAATCACATAACCAAAATAGAAAAGATTGCATCATCATGTTTTCCAAAATTAGGCAGATACAGCATGGAAAATAGGCGATTAATGAGGATTATCCCAATTCTTAGCCCCGAAGTATTTCTCTGTTTTTACAGCTTCATATATATATGTGTGTGTGTGTGTGTGTGTAATGCAAGAGAGTTGAGACACGTTTCTTCTATTTCCAATATCTTGTTTTAGAACCAAGACTACGATTGTTAGCCTTCTAACAAAATGACCGGTGATACACCGTAATTCAGATCAGTTTTTTAATATAAATAAATTACCTAAGTGTTGTTGATGTGATTTATAAAATATGATATATATTGAAAAATACATTTTTTAAATATTTAAACAATGATATATTATATGATATTTTTTTAACTATTAGAATAATAATATATCGAATTGATCTGAGTTAACTTATCAAATTTATAACTCGGATTATAAGATTATAATAAGTCTATATAAAGCAAATAAATATAAATTATGAATGCAAATTCCTAATTAACTTAATATTAAGGGAAGAACTTGAAAAAATTAAACATAAAAAAAAAATGAAAAAAAAATCTACATTAGTCAATATGTTAAACTTGTGAGTCAGATCAAGATATTGAGATAACCTCATACAAAATAAATAAATAAAATCAATTAGAAAACAACATAAAAAAAAATATAAAGCACATTATATAAAGTAATTTGAGAAAATTTATGAAGCTCTACTATCAATATATCTAATTTTAAAGGTTGAAATCAAGGAAAAAAAGCTAAATCCACGAGACCAATATATATTTCAATATAAAGAAAATAAGAAAAAAATAAGAAGCACAATTCTCAAAATAATCTAATATTGAAAGATAAAATTAAAAATAAATAAATAAAAAAGAAGATGGGATTGGTGAATTATGAAATTATTTTTTAAAACACGTAATTTTTTTTATAAAACTTTTATTTATTTTTAATTTCAACATTCAATCCTAATTTGTTATATAATATTTTTTTTGACTTGGTCCTTACTTTTTTTATTTTTATTTTTTTCCCTGACCTTTTTGTAAGAGTTTTAATAGCTTTCAATTTCATTATTCAATCCAAATTTATTTTAATTTTCATCCCCAATTTGTTTGAGCTGATATAGGCCAATTACTTATCGGGCCAAGGTCATTAGCCCAACCCTTTTGGGTTAAGATCAGCCTAGTTAGCTGGGTTGGCTTAGCCTATATTTTAGAATAATATAATATATATTGTAATATTTAATATTATATATTAAAAAAACAAAAAATTCCAAAAAACTTCTTTAAAAAATTTGTGATTTTCTTGCGTGTATTTCTATCATTTTTGTGTAACATTGAGTTTTATTTTTACACTATAAGATTCAAATTTGTATTAAAATGTCTGACTTTCTCCGAAATATTTCTAAAAAAAATCTCAAATTTTTTAAATTAATTTTCTTTTTTAAAATAAAAAAAAACAAAAAAATATTTTGTTTTCATACATACAACCAAATCCTAAAATGTTTCCAAGCATATTTTCATAAAAATAAAAATTGTATCTTTTCTTATGTTTTAAAATGCAAAATGAATATCATAACTAGTTTATAATTATTCATTAGGGTTTGATTAAAATATCAAAAACATTTTTTTTTTCAAATCTTTTTAGGGTTTAGATATAAACTTTAATAATTTATAAGGTGTAAAACTGCACAATAGGATACACCCTCAAATATATTAAAGATACAAGGTGTAAAATAAATGCGATACTAAAGTTTGGATTTTAGAATGGTTAGATTTAACCCGATGAAATAGAGACTTTCTCGCTAAGAAAGATCTGCCTTAAACTTTAAAAAATACCAACGAATAGAAACCCGACCTAGAAAAACAATAAAATAACAATACAACTTACCTTATGTAAGATATACTGAGGGTAATATGTCTTCTCCTTACATAACTAATTTCTTATCTAGATTCTTATAGACCATAAATTTTTAACAATCATAATATTAAATAGCAGCTCTTAAATTTTAATCATGAGTTTTTATGATTACCTCCTCGGGCACAATAAAAGCTTTGCCATAGCACGACGATGCCACGGTGCACCCACGACAATTATCATATACATCAAAACTCGAAAGCCTTTATTTATTACCCAGACTATATATTTAATTAGTCAAGGATTAAAGATCTCCATTTATTTGTATAATTAGCAATGCATTGACAAGATGTCATTGATTATTCTTGACACATGGAGGCTATTACAAACTATTCAAACCCTTCTAAATATAAAAGGAAAGGCGGGACCATCCAAGACCAGCAATCTCCTTTCATTCTCAACCACAATACCAGCATCCCCACACAAAGGCGTATGACAAACTCCGGTGAGACAATTTGGACACCATTGAAAATTGTAGAGGCCTTGATCATTCTTGACGATGTTGAAGTGCCAAGCATTAGAAGAAGGATCAGGATCCGTTTCAGCCAAGATATACCTCCTCCTTGTCTCTGGATTCTGCTCACCGACCATCCATGTAGTAGACTGAGCACAAATTGTTACACCAGTGAATGCAACAGTGAAGTCCCTTGTCTCCCTTACAACAGTATCCGCAACCCGTGGTGTGAATATGACTGAAGTGCCTCGGGACACAACAGGTGCAAGAGGCTCTTGACCAACAAAGAGCGGACATATTGAACCGTTGTTAAGATTAACAAGGGTTAAGCCACCGGCAACATCAGTTACAGCTGGAAGGACGTAGTACTCTACACCACTTCTAAGAGGTTGGCCATCTGCATCAAGCACAGCAGGCCAGGTTTGAGCCACTGTGGATGTGGCCATGAGTAGCCATATAAAGCTCAAGCTTCCAATCAATCTCAACATGGCTGCCTAGAGCTAGCTATCTCGCACAACAAAAAAGAAGTAAATATTATATGTGCTGGTTCTTAAAATTAAGACGCTATGAGCAATTTGTAATCCTTCTTTTCATCCTTTGCTTGAGATTTGCCATCTTTTTATAGTGGAAGGAGTCGACATACCACATTTCTCTATTACGGCACGGCAACAAAAAAGTCCTTGGGTAATTATCCATTTTCATCTGTTGCATTGTTATCTAATGAATCCAGTTAACGGTGTCCTTAATACACTTAGGGATATTGTCTCATGGGTGGCCTAATAATGAAGAGATCTGTTGGAGCAAGTAATCGAAGGAGGAAAACAGAGGAAATATGCTCCCATAGTCCCATGTGCCATTTAAATTTTTAAAAATATAAATTCATTATATATTTATCCCATAGATATATATTTATTTTATGTTTTTGTTCTTATCCTTTTAACCAAACAATTTTTTTTTTTTGTATCTGTTTTTATTTTTATTTGTTCGGCGATACTAATCAAATGTTGTACAAAATTAACTCGAGGAACAGTGTAAAACCAAAAAAATGGCAGCTGAAATACTTAGATTGTAAGCTTTGAAATACTGTCTCATGGATGGACTAATTATGAAGAGATCTGTTGGAGCAAGTAATCGAAGGAGGAGGAGAACTATTCACAACCGGAACAAAATTAATGATCGCTTCCAAATTCTTTGAGCTGGTTACTTATCAGGAACTAGGTAACAGGAATATTCAGTTTGACCAAATTTCTAGTCTATACCCACAATTAAAGCAAATGAATTTCCCAAAAAATCGTCTACTTTCAATATCATGTGTGTGGATATGCTTAGAGAAAAGTCTGTGTTGTCTTAATTATCCAATTAATTAATTAAAGACAATAAAAAAAGGGTTGGGTGGAGCATGCTATTCATTTTGAACAATTCCTGTTTTACTGCTGGAAATTACCAGACAATGAGGAATACTCAACTCTTTATGCTCTTGTCTTGCTACAGTTAACCAATCCTTTTTAGATTACTAGTCCAACCCAAGAATAACTATACTAATGTCTTGAAGTTTCTCGCAACGCTCTAAGATTTTGCACTTTGAGCAGTTTCTTAAAGCTCCTCTAGTGATCTCACAGCTAGAAATTAGTTGATTTGCAAGGAATTTCGCAATAAATTGTTTAAATCTTTGCATTGTTTGGCAATGTTTCGAAGTCTTGAAACATTAGTAAGATTTTAACTTATATCTGCTATTTTAGAGTATATTATTTCGGTTATTTATTTTTTGGTCTTTTTAATATACTGCCTGCCTCCATTCTATGCTTCAGTTTTGAATGTCTCTGTGGGTTTATAATATCACAGCTCCAGAGATTTTTTATATCGGTCATGGTGTTTGCAACTTTTTTTTTTAATTTCATCACAGGTGTTGTTATGCTTACTCTTTTATATATATATAAAAGATAACTAAGTTGAGTTCTAAGCATCAAGAAAGATCTCCATTTATTTCCTGATATTACAATGACACCAAGGCACTTATTCTTCTATGGAGAATAACATAAGCGCTTCTAAATATATTTTGCAATGCCAGAACGTCATCTACTTATATTTTGCAAAGGAGAAGGACTCAAGCCCTTCTAAAGCTGAAAGGAAATGCAGGGCCATCTATGGTTAAGAACCTCGTTCCATTCTGTTCCAGAATGCCTGCAATGCCACATCTTGGCCTCCCACACGGCGGAGGAGTGTTGCATTCTGGGCAATAGCCAAAAGTATAGGGACCTGGTGCTTGATTACGGCTAATACTAAAGATGGCTGGTTCATCACCAATCACAATAAGTCTCCTTGTCGTCTCCGGGTCTTCCTCGCCTATACCCCATGTGGTATCTGTAACACAAATCGTAGCAGCTGAAAATGCAACAGTGAATTGAGTATTTTCAGTGATGACAGTCTCTCCAGAATTTCTTGGGGAGAAGATGACCGGAAGGCCTTGAACATTACCAGGTCCAATAGGAACCTGACCAACATAAGATGGACAAGATCCATTGCGAGTCACTAGAGTTAAACCACCAGCAACATCAGTTACAGCAGGATCTACATAGTATTCTACCCCTCTTGTAACAGGGTTTCCATCAGTATCAAGCACAGGAGGGCCCTGAGCCAAGCATGATACAGCCATCAGTAGACAAATGAAGCTCAAACCTCTAATCAACCCCAACATGGCTGCCTGAGTCAAACAACAAAATTAAATTGTACGAGCTTAGTTATCAACCTTGAACTTGGTGAGAAATGGTGTAATTGTAATGTCTTTGCACTTTGTAGTTTATGCATGGTAGCTAGATTTTTATAGGAAATCTGGCGCAGGCAGGCATGCGACTTTTCTACGAGATATCACATAATAAGCACGCCAACGAAAAGTCCATCTGTCTATCCTAATCAATTGCTGCTTTTACTGACTTGATAAACCTTTGCATCCTACCCTTTCATTATGTGCACATGGATAGTCAGCTACTTGAAGTTTCAATTTATGAAACGATGAGTACGAAGTTTATTTATTAATATGTACATTCGGATTAATTTATGTATATTTTAATTAATTTTATAGATTTTAAAGTTAATAATATATAAATTTTTAATAATTTTGAGATTTGTAAAATTTAAATTGATAATTTTTTTAAAAAATATATAAAATCTGATTATTTAAACTATTTCCTATGAATTCACTCAAATCTATCCCTTCTACGTGAAAATAGGCTCTAAAAAAGGCTCAAATTAGTCCATTGCTAGCTCTTATCCCAACCCTCTTCCGCCATTTATGATGTATAATTTGCTAGGTACTGGCTAAATGTGTTAGTCTACCAAATAGTAGCCAATTAGGCAATGAAGTCTTACAAGAAATACATCACAAAGTCAGTAGGGGTTTTGTACTTGGGAACGAATTTCAATTGAGAAATAAATTTAATACTTTTGGGCAAATTGTGAATAAGGGAGAGGCATATCTTCATATTTGACTCAGCATTACTTCTCAAAATTATACTACACACCATCACGCTTTCCATGACGATGCTCCCTCAAATTCATGAACTTCTAGATAAATTTTCTATTACGTGATATATAGATAGCAACCTGAAAAATTCAAAGACTACAACATCCTTTAAAAATAGTACCTCCAAATCATATATTATAAAATTCTAGCTCCTAACTTGGGATGCTATTTTTGTTATCGAGACTTTTCTTTCACTGCAATTTGGAATTAGAATTGATCGATGATGTCTACTGTGTGTTGCTTTTCCTCTAACCAATAAATTTATTACAAATTGAACTAATCCTTCAATTTCGGACAACTAAGCACATTGATTCTCAATGCTCAAACAAACAATTCGAAATGACACAGGGAAAGAAAGATCAATCTCCATTTATTTACTAGTAGTACAACGATAGTATAATTTGCTGAGGATAATCAGCAACTTATGCCCTAATTCTAAACATGAAAGGCTTGATTTTATTCACTATTACAATGGCAAAATGCCATATCTATATATTTATTTTTGTTATGGAGATCAATGAACCTAACTAGCCCTTACAAACATAAAAGTAAACTCAGGACCATCTAGGACTAAAAATCTCGTTCCATTTTGAATCAGAATACCAGCAGTTCCACACGTTGCCCTACCACAATCTGGTTCGTCGACACATTGTGGGCACCCTTGGAAAGTATAGGAACCTCCCAATTGATTCCTGCTGTTAATTTGAAAGTAGGATGGTTCAGCTCCAGTCACAACAAATCTCCTTCTCGTCTGTGGATCTTCGCCACCTATAGTCCATGCAGTGTTTCGAACACAAGTTGAAACCCCTGAAAATGTAACAGTGACCTCTGTGGATTCAGTGATGATAGTCTCTTGAGGATTTCTTGGTGTAAAGATGACTGGAATGCCTAGTCGACCGGATCTAGCAGATTCTTGACCAACATAAAACGGGCAAGATCCATTGCGAGCCACTAGAGTTAAACTACCAGCAACATCAGCTACAGCCGGGTCTGCAAGGTATTCTACACCACTTCTAAGAGGTTCACCTCCAGCATCAAGCACAGGAGGGCTTTGAGCCATGGTGGATACGGCCATTAGTAGCCATAGGAAGCTTAAACTTTCAATCAACCTCAACATTACAAGAAAATAGTACTGTGCTGTCTGTGCTTAGAAACTGAAGAACTTGGTAAGAAACTGAGTAATGTGTTCGCTTCTCAAGGTAGAGAATATTGGGGCTAGATATTTATAGGAAATGTGGTACACACACGGTGACATGCGGCAGTTTACAAGATATGAACAATGGAGGCACGGCAACGAATTGAAAAGTCCATTTCTCGTAGCGTAATTATTGCTGTTTGAACGAACAAGATAACCCTATATATCCTGTCTGTACATGCATGACAGTAAAGTAGGAATTCCAAGTTGAATTTCTGATGAGGAGTAACGTAAGAGATAGAGAGAAAACGTCTCCCAGCACAGCCTAATTGAAATCATTTTCTGTTTATTATTATTAATGTTGTTATTATATTACTAGGAAGTCCAAAAAATTCTTGCTATGAATGGAGAGTAGAGTCCTCGATCTTTTATATGAGAATTACGAAATCTGAGTTGGTTTATATTAAAACATATAGATTTATATCTACTCTGAAAAATACTTAAATAATGGAGTAATTAATCAAGGATTACATATCAACATAAATCAATTATTTTTATTAAAAATAATTATTTTTTATATTGAATCGTTAAATTTAAATTTCATTTAACTAAATTACAAAAAATTCAGTTAGATCAACCAAGTTTTACTGAGTTAATATTTTATTGGTTCAATTAAAAAATTTATTTGAATCAAATCTCAAATCTCATGTTAACTGGATAAATCAGACAAATGTAATAACAACTAATGCTCAATTTTAATTTTTTTAATTAAAAAAAATTAAAAAATGGTATACTTAATCTAACAATTTTGTATTCGTGGCTTGCTATATAGTTAGAGTCTTTTTAATGAGTTCTCTTTCTCTTCTGCAATCATGTAACAGGAAAGAATTACTCATATGTTGTATGATTCAAAATCTGTTGCTTTAATCAAGTTTGTGTGAGGCTAATTCTAGTGAGGTGGCAGGAACTTGTAACAAAACCAATTTCAGATTTCGTATTTGGGTCAAATTGCTATACTTGGGCCACTTTAATTGACCAGGAAAGAAGTTGCCCGCATGGGCCGCCATAATTGACCCACGATAGAAGTTGCTCATTTGGGCACGTTATTGAAGGTCAGATCCATATCCACATCGGGCCCAAGTTTGTTTGAGCAGTTCCTCTCAGTCAACTTGGCAAGAGAAGAAATTCAATCATTAGTTTGGCATATACTGCACTTCTAGCATGATTTCATGGCTGTTGGAAAATCCGATCCCCAAACAAGACAAGCATGTGCAATCTGGTCCTAATTATACATGCAACAATTAAAGTTTTGTGATGAGTTTATAAAGCACAATTTGCATATGAGCTTCATCCCAATCATGTACAACAGTCTCAGCCCTCACAGCACAATAAAATTAATGATTGGAATATTATTTTTAAAAATAAATCATTTAGATATACAGGAGGTAGAGTACATTTTTTATTTGAATTCTATAACTTGTATTTCTCAACTTACATGCAAGTATATAAATAATATAAGGGAACTCGAGTTAAGGTTTTTTTTTTTTTTTCCTGTGATTTGCCCCTTGAAAATATTTATTCACTAATAAATCTTGTCAAGGAGTATATCCAACACACATGGATATACCTCAGAATAAGTTTACCATAATTTAACAATAATAGTAAGCATTAGTGATTATATATTATCATATTCATCAAAATTAAAAGCCTTTATTTTTTGGCCAAGCTATATATAAGAATTGAATATCTCCATTTATTTTTGTAATTAGCAATGCATTGACAAGATGTCATTGATTATTCTTGACACATGGAGGCTATTAATTACAAACTATTCAAGCCCTTCTAAATATAAAAGGAAAGGCGGGACCGTCCAAGACCAGCAATCTCCTTTCATTCTCAACCACAATACCAGCATCCCCACACAAAGGCTTAGGACAAACTCCGGTGAGACAATTTGGACACCATTGAAAATTGTAGAGGCCTTGATCATTCTTGACGATGTTGAAGTGCCAAGCATTAGAAGATGGGCTAGGATCCGTTTCAGCCAAGATATACCTCCTCCGTGTCTCTGGATTCCGTTCGCCTACCCTCCATGCAGTAGACTGAGCACAAATTGTTACACCAGTGAATGCAACAGTGAAGTCCCTTGTCTCCCTTACAACAGTATCCGCAACCCGTGGTGTGAATATGACTGAAGTGCCTCGGGACACAACAGGTGCAAGAGGCTCTTGACCAACAAAGAGCGGACATATTGAACCGTTGTTAAGATTAACAAGGGTTAAGCCACCGGCAACATCAGTTGCAGCTGGAAGGACGTAGTATTCTACACCACTTCTAAGAGGTTGGCCATCTGCATCAAGCACAGCAGGCCAGGTTTGAGCCATTGTGGATGTGGCCATGAGTAGCCATATAAAGCTCAAGCTTCCAATCAATCTCAACATGGCTGTAACAAGAACAAAGTATATATTTCTGCAAATTTTTTGAAATTGGGACTCTATGAGGAATTGGGTTTGTGTCTGTGTGTGGTTCTTTAGACCAAGACATGGTGAGCTATTTATAGTGCATGGTGCTAGCTGGCGTACCAGATTTCATTGAAAGAAAAAGGAAGTCCAATTGTATTTATCTTTGTGTCGGTATATAATTCACAAGGGACCCGTTTTGGGGGCTGCGCAGGCATGTTGTTGTCTTAATCTCTTGCAAGAGTACATATAACTGAAGAAGAATATATATGTATAGAGACGTAACGTGAGAGAAAGTTGAAAACATATTAGCTTTTTGCTACTCTTTGAGCCACTTTACTAGAAGCTTTGAACTATGAAACATTGGGTGTAGTAATTATACATGAAGGGATCGGATCATCTGTTTGAGCAAGCTATCAAACGAGGCACACCAGCCCGGATTCACATTTGGATGAAAATACATTCTCAAATTGTATATGCTATTTCGATTGTCAATGGAGGGCTAGTCAAGACAATAATACTGCTACTAGCTAGTAATATTTGATGTGAATTCATACATGTGCTTGAATTTTTTATTTTTTTTATAAAAATAGGAATAATCATGCAATGATCATGTAGAGGATTGCATGTGTTAACATAGAATAATATAAATCATATCTTGAAATTTTATCTAACAGTTTAAATTATTAGATTGAGATGATTCTTTGACATGATATTAGAGTCTTTATGATCAAGTGGTCACGAGTTTGAATCTCATTATTCTTATTTATTTGATAAAAATTAAATATAAAATATATAAACATAAAATTCATTCGTTAAAATAAATTTGTAGAGGTAAAAAATAGAAGTATCAAAGAATATGGCTACAGGTATAAGCTGGGAAAATTGGATTTGATTCTGCATATATCATGGACCAGCTGATTCTTACGCATACATCATGGAGCTCTTGTCTATATACTCTCTCTCTCTCTTTTTTTTTTTTTAATATCTAGTAAATTCTAGTCATTACCATGTAAATATTTGACCCATATCCTTCAGTATCTCTTTCCTTCTTTAGCCCCTAATCAAGGGCACGAATTCAGCTTGTAACTTGGAGAAAACACACATACACACACGCTATAATGAATAGAGACGAGAGACATGCTTTGCTAGTAGTGATGGATTTAAAAGTACAAGACAGTGATGTAAATCTTAAGTTCAAAAGAATTTTGTTAAGGAGAGTGTGGAAGAATAAATTTACATAAATCATTCTTATAATTCAGCCAATTGAAAAAACAAAAATCCTGAAAACCCTAGGACATGACCATCTTTCTAATTGATTGACAAGAAGGCTAATTTATTTATTACATCAGTCGTTGGGGTACAAAGAAATAATTAACCCCAAGATATCTAACTCTTTCAACTTTGTTGTTCAAAGCAGGCCCACAATTTGAACGAAATTTGGTCTTATATAATTAATTTCAAACAAATGTGAGGATATTCTTTGACAAAGACAACCTGGTCTTATCCAATTAGTCACGTTAGGTAATCCATCAAACTGCAGCAACAATTTACAGCTATAAACATCTGAATTTGTTTTTTTTTTTGTAAAGAATCTGATCAAGTTTTAATTATGGTAAAAGGAAAAATTAACAACGAGGAAGAAGATGGCTACAGAGGTATAAAATGAGAACAACATCATGCAAAATAACTTCAAAGACACGCAGACGATTTTGCTCATTTATTGATAAGAGATGATCAGTCGTTAATTGGGATAAAAAATAGATCATAATTAACAAAACAAATTCCAAGTTTTCTTGGTTTTTTTATTATTATATATAGCAGAGGTTCAAACTCAAGATTTTTTAAGAAAAATGAAACTCTAATACTAGTGAGCTACAATTTATTGACTTCAGCCTTTATTGTTGAAGGAAGAACGAAATTCAATATTATGATCAAATTTCTAGATAGACTTTGCCACAATTTAAGTAATTAATTATCCCAAGTCCCCAAGTGTTCAAGAACCTCTCATCTTCTCCATTGATTCTTGTAATTAATTTCAACAAAATGTAATGATATTCTTTGGTAAAGATAGATTCGGTCTTATCCAATTAATCACGTATGCGATGCAGCGTAAGGGCCATGTAACCCTCCCAGGATGGTTTCATATTTGATAGACAAATTTGAGAATAGTGCAAGATTAGTTGTGGGAGCTCGAAAACATCTAAAGACAACCTATTGTTTATGTGTATATAAAAAAAAAAAAAAATTAAAATTCCTGCATTTTGAGAGAGAGTCTACATGTAGAATTACTGAGATATTATTCCTTTTGTCTATGTAATTGTCCGGTGTTATAAATCTTAAGATTAATTCCCATGCATTGAACCAATTAATCTCCGTAGCTCAGTCAAAGGGCACCATTCGTGCCAAAAATCATGAAACATTGTTTAATACATAATGATGATGATCTTGTGATTGAGGAACAACAGCCAAGAAAGACATCCAAAGTGTGAGTAAATCATATAAACGATCTCCATTTATTTAGTTTTACAATTACAAATTAATGTCACCTATATATTTACCATGGAGATTAGCTTAAGCCCTTCAAAATATAAAAGGGAATGCAGGACCATCTAAGGCCAAGAACCTGGTTCCATTTTTGAACCAAAATACTAGCAGACCCGCATCTTGGACAAAATGGAGACCGGGTACAGACACCAGTTATTTGATCCCTTGTAATTTCAAAGTAGTCTGCTTCACCTGATCTATTCACAATAAATCTTCGCTGGCCGGGAAAGCCTGGTCCCTCAGGTATAGGTGGTGTTTCGTGAAATTATTATGGAATTCTTCTTGGTATCTTCTCGTTGTCGGCTGGTATTTTAGAATCCAAATTAAAACTATTGAAATCTCAGCCTTTAACTCTCTCTTGCATCACTAGCATATTATTATTGAATCTGACTCTGCTAATGTCATTAGTGGATGAATAATCCAGATCTTCAGCCAGAGATTGGCTCTATGCTTTGGCTCAATCACTTTCATTTATTCTTGTTGTGAGTCTAATCATATGGCAGATCACCTGGCTAAACAAGGAGTGCGCAAAACAAGTGAATTTGTTGCTTGGATTTGAGACAGCCAGATGTTTTTGGCCCTTCCTTTGCTTATTTTGTGCTTGAGGTTCCTGGTGGTGATGGTTTATTTTGCCAGGTGTTGAAGGTTGAATTCTAGAGAGGCCATGGCTGGTTCTAGCTTGTGGTAAGGAGTGGTCTGGTTCTTCACCGTACCATTCGTTCTCTTCCATTTTATTCTTGGCAAATCAGAGAAGGTCTAAGGAGGAGATGATGTTTCTTGATGATAGTGGCTTGGTCTGAAGATCTCTTTTGATATGGAAAAGATGATGATAGATGGAAAGATATAGTAATATTTTAAATCAGAATCGAGATAGTTTTTTGGTTTTATGGAATTATCCCTTGGATTTTTAGCCTGGTAGCTTAGCTTGTATGAAGACAAAGCTGCATCCTTTGGTTGTTGCTCTGTTTTGTGGTTTCTTGGTCCTTTTCCCTTTTACTTCTGTTAAATTTGCTATACTCCAAGTAGTATATCGAAAAAAAAATCACAATAAATCTCCTTGAGGTCTCTGAATCTTCCTCGCGGCTTATACTCCAAGTAGAATTTTGGACAAAAGTTGACGAAGCTGAAAATGTAACAGTACTGAACTCTGTGCCTTCACTGATGATAGTCTCTTCAGGATTTCTGGGCGCGAAGATCACGGCCAGGCCTCGAGACACAACAGCTGCAAGAGGTTCTTGACCAACATAAAATGGACGAGTTCCACTGCGATCCACCGAAGGTAAACCACTAGCGCGCGGCTGGTAGTACATATACAGTATTCTACACCAATTTTAAAAGGTTGTTTGTTAGAGAATAATATAAATCATATCATGAACCTCATCTAATAGCTTAAGTTATTGGGTTGAAATGATTCTTTGATATAGTATTAGAGCCTTGATAACCAAACGGTCATGAGTTCGAATCTCATCATTTCTATTTATTTAATAAAAAAATTAAGTACAAGGGAAAAACGAGTTTGTGCAAGTTTCAAGTTTAAAAAGGTTTTAATTTGAGGGGGTGTGTTAGAGAATAACATAAATCATATCTTAAAACCTCACCTAATAGCTTAAACTATTGAGTTGAGATGATTTTTTGATATCGCTCATGTACATCAAGAACATGTCTCCATTGTTAGGAGCCAGATGAAGCACAAACTTTGAATCAACCTCAACATGATGTGAAGATGGATTTATGATGTGAAACGATGGAGACAAGAGAGAAAAAACTTGCAAATTACTTAAGTTAGACAGTTAGCTAATCTGATGTTATGACAATGTGAAATGGGGTTTTGGATTTGATATCCTCTTATTGATTCTTACTTATACCTAATTATGCATATACAACAGTAAAGTTGAAATTACAGTTGAATTTATGAGTAGAAGTAATGTGAGAGCTAGAAGATCAGAGATTTTCTTAACCAACATGGTACTATATTCTATTCAACTTTTAGACATCTAGATTTAATTTTTAGATAATCAATCTGTATCTAAATTAGTTTATTTAAAATAATATTTTCTTTATTTAATTATAAGTTTTTATTTGTGCGTGTTTTAATAATATAATGTAAATCAACTATTTAACGTACATTTCATATAGCGGGTCAAATAAATTATTTTAACAAAAAAAAATATATGTATTTTTAATGTATCTTTAAGCCTCAATTATAAATCTTAAAATTAAATAATATTACGAGTATGTTTCATTACATTTATCATAAGCTTAATCAAGAAATATTAAGATGTTATTTATATAAAATAAAATAAATCTTAAAATATATAAATCAACAAGAAAGAGAGCTTCAAATGGCAACAAAATTTTAAAATGAAAAGATATATATATATATATATATATATATATATATATATATATATATATATATATATATATATAAGTAAAAGATAGGTGAATATGGTATTTAACTTCAACTTTTCCCTGCCTGATGCATGTATTTTATTTTTTTATCTTCCAAGTCATTGTTTCTTACAAAAAAAATAAATAATTTTTATTTTTAAGAATAAATTTTATTTATATAAAATATAAAGAAAATTATAGATGAAAAGAACTTAATCGAGAAATATTTCGAGAAGCTTTCACATGTAAAAAAACCACGTCAAAATCAATTGGGATTTTGTATTGGGTCCACCATGATGCACATTGAGCCGCTTTAATTGATAAATAAATAAATTACCCAAAACATATTAATAATAAAATAAAATAAAACATTTTCAAGCAGAATGTAAACGCATTATTATCATCACGACAGCCACTCTCTTATTAGCTAACAGCAGAGGCTTTCAAAAGGTAATGAAGAGATTCGAATTTTGGGCCACATGTTTGCTTCGTTAGTGCATGCTACCGCCAAGCAGATTTCTATAATCCACATATTTTAAGATTTAACAGTGGTAAATAATCTGGTAGTGATTATTTTTTATTTACAAATATATTAAATATTATATTTTTAAAAATTTATTTTTTAATATTAACATATTAAAACCCTAAAAAAAATATATTTTTAAGTTTTAAGCATTAGGCTTTGCTTGTTGATTTTGGTTGGTCCATCCTATTTATTTTTGCGTTCTAAAAACACTTTTGAAAAAATTTTAAATTTTTTTATTTACTTTAAATTAATATTTTTTTTATATTTTTAGATTATTTTGATATACTATTATCAAAAATAAATTTTTTAAAATAAAAAAATATATTATTTTAATATATTTTTAAATAAAAATATTTTAAAAATAACCGCATCTACATCAAACCAGCTTTCCTGATTTTACTTTTGCTCTGCCTGCCGTGGGATTTAAGGTTCGGCTAATGAGTGTTATATGCCATTAAAGCATGCTTAACGTAAGAATTAATATTATCCTAAGTTCATTAGACCAAAGCTCTGGCCCAAGGTGGGATATATAACACACTCATAAGTTACAAGTCTCCGCTTTTCGAAGGAAAGAAAAAAAAAAATCACCATCAGATACATTATTGGAAATCTCAATTTTGATAATTATCTATATATTTACAAGTTCTTGATATATATATTATTATTAAATATACATGTGTGTGTTCTATTTTTAAAATATAAAATACATATATCTTCTATATAAACTTCTGTACATATATATATATATATAGTTAAAATAATGAAAAACGTATAACTAGATAAAATATACGTAATCATATACTTGTTGTAGCGATGTATTTTTCGTTATTTACACACTCTTGTGTTAAAAAAATAAATAGAAGTTTCCCATGAAAATAACGGTACATATTTGTGAATACTTTTATTATTTCTACTTCATGGCTATATATGGTAGAAAGTAATAACATTAAAATTGTGATAAAAACAACGACAAATTAATCACATGGCGAAAGAAAAGAGTTATAGACTTAAATAAACTGATTAGTAATTAAAAGTTGGTGAGGAATAAATCTTTATTCAGAGTGTTTGAAAGTATAGAATTAGTTGTTTTTTAAAATAATATATTTTTTAAATTTATTTTTTATATAATACATTAAATTAATCTAAAAATATATTTAAAATTTTAAAAATTTGAATTTTAGTTAACCTCCCCAGGGCTAAATCGTGTAAGCTATGATAGAAAAAAGAAAATTACACAAAAGAATAGTCAAAGGAAAGGGAAAGGCCAATAATCTATTATCCACCATGCTCCTGTCAAATCAAGGCGGCTGCAAGCAACCTTCAACTTGTGCTCTAACTTGCATCATCTCTCTTCCAAACCAAACCCATTCAATCTTTTTCACTTTGTATCTTCCCATCCTCTCTTGATGCTCCTCTCTTTCTCTCTCCAAAACCAAGCTCAAAGTTCTGTCTCGCCTTGATCTTTAATGGCTCTGCAATTCAGAAGGTTGTTGTTCGCGACTTACGATGACTGTGTCCTATCATGTCAAGCAAAAAATTACACAGAAAGCTGTAACTCAGAATGTTCAGATTTATTTGGTGTCGACTACTCACCACAGAAAAAGCTTGGCAAGATTGCATTGGCAATGATTGTGTTATCAGTTATAACTAGTGTTCTTGCTGCTTGTTATGCTATCTATGCCAAGTTCATAAGACCAAGAAGAAGGAGATCAACACAGCGAGAAGATGAAGCAGAAGCAGAAATAATTGAGACCCGTGATCAGTTTGCGGATGAAGAGGAAGGTCGTGTAGTTGACCATCCAATATGGTACATCAGGACAGTAGGGTTACAACCATCTGTTATTGGTTCTATCAGAGTTTTCAAGTATAAAAGTGGTGATGGTCTTGTTGAAGGTACTGAATGTTCTATTTGCTTGAGTGAGTTTCACGATGATGAGAATCTTAGGTTATTACCGAAGTGTAGCCATGCTTTTCATATCCCATGTATTGATACTTGGCTTAGATCCCATACTAATTGCCCTTTGTGTCGAGCTCCTATAGTCACCAACACAGCCATAGCAACATCATCACAGGCTAATCTTGATGATACAAGTACTGGAGAAGAAACCAGGATTGAAGTTTTGGAAGAGGATCAAGAAACTGGTAGAGAGATGGAAGGTAGAGATGGAGGAGTGAGGGTTGTAACAGAGGAGGAAAGTGAATTACAGAGTGAGAATTTGAATGAGGAGGAGGAGGAGGAGGAGGAGGAGGATGGGATACAGCCACTGAGAAGATCAGTTTCTTTAGATTCTTTGTCAGCTTTCAAGATAATTCAGGCTCTTGCTAATGTTCATCCTGCAGTGGTATCTGATAGGAATTCAGGTGCCAGGAGGGCTGGCGGGGGGAATGGATCCAGTGGAGAAATTGTTCAAAACAGAGGTGGCGGAAATCAGAACTTGATAAAATTCATGGCTACTTCTTCTTTTGGGAGGTCTTTTCAAATAGGCTCAAGTTCATTGAAGAGGTCAATTTCTTGTAGTGGGAAATTTTTCTTGTCAAGACCTCGCCGGAACCGGAATTCAGGTCTTCCTTCATGATGCTTTGGATCTTTTTCATGGTTCTCTCTGTCAGGTGAGGAAAATGCAAGCTGGCATGTTTTGAAATCTATCAACAAGCAGTGGATTTCATAGGTTTTTATAATATAAATGCAACATATACTGTAGTAATAGGACAAAAGAAGCTGAAATTTTAGGACATCTCAACGGAAAATTAAAGCGATCCAAAATGGAAGCATATTGGGCTTTGTCACAGTTTGAGTTTTCTGAAAAAGAAACATTCAACTGTGAGTAAAACTTTTTGTTTTAATGAAGTGGTTGTGCTTTTATCTCATCTTTTTTTGTGTAAAAATTGCTGCTGCACATCCATATTTCTGTTCAAGAAGAACAATACTTGTACTTATCTATTTTCCTGCTGATTTCTTCCATAACTCTTAACCTTATTAGTTTTGGATTATTAAATTTGTGGTATTCAACCTAAGAATTGCTTGGTCCTGAAGTCAATACGAGCGTTGATTTTCCAGCATATTTATTTACTTTTCTCGGTTGCTGGTTCCAAAAACAGCAACGCCTTGTTCCATAATCAGTGGCTGAAATCGGCTATTCAACTTGCCAACAGCATTGCTTGGTCAGTCAAAAATCTACTTCACATTTCTAGGTCACTGATTCCTTAAAACAGCGTTACATAACTGTGTTTTGTATGAGAAAAATCTGTGGCTGAAATTGGCACTGCCAGCAACATTTGCTGGGTCACCTATCAGCAGTAATTTTCTTTGTATTTTGTTTGAAAATCTGCGGCTGAAATTGACAATGTCAACCTGACAACAACTTTTGTCGGTTCCCTAATCGGCATCAATGGTGTTACTGTCCTTACGGACCATATCATAATCCACAGTCCACACCACAGTATGTCATCCGCGATTAGAGAGGTAGGCCCTTGGTTTTACTATAATGACAAATTTAAAGCCATCAAGACTTAATTTCTATTTCTTTGAAAATTCCAAAGTTCCATAACTTTTAAACTTTTAACCTTCATTAGCATTAAATAGAAGCAAAGTTTTTAATGTCTGCGCTATAGATTGAAGCCATTAGATGATAGCAAAGTTTGCACAAGCTATTAGAAGAGATCGGTGTAACTTCCGAAGGAAATCCCTCGCGTTTCCACTTCCTGACATTTGACTTTGAGTTGTATGGTTTATGGATCATAAGATCAAGAATTGTTTGCCACAACGAAGGCATCGGTAATTTTCTAACAGGGGATTGTGCTTTATTTTTAGCCACAGTTGCATCGCTCAGTCATTGGTTCCAAACAGCTTGACATAGCTCCTAGTATTATCACTTTGTACAGGCAACAGACGCTGAAATTGCAACGCCATCAACTTGATTAGTGGGTCATCATTAATCAACACCAATATAATTCTCTCCTTTTCTTGTTTGATTTTTGCGTTGGCCCATCATGTCTTAAGCTAACTGTTCTACTTTACATTGATATATGTGAAACTCTGTTCCTATCTAAATCCGGTGATCAATCATGGAGGGCCAGAGAGCTTACTCAGGTCATGATTGATGCTGCAAATATGTTTTTGATCTATCAGAGGAGGAGAAGCAAGAGTCTCAAGGGAACCATGTATGGGACCCAATAAGGTGTGGAACCAGTTTTTCAGTGGAAAAGGTTTCCTTTTGGAGGGATTTTGTCAAGCTTTTCGCACATCATGTGTTTCACACACCTGCCAAACCTGCTGGCCTCATGTATCATAAAACTGTGGGAAAACTTGATGGTTCTGGACATGACTTGAGTTTAGGAAATTGTGTGCGGCAATTTCTTAACTGTGGAAAAACTTTTCCATTTGTCAAGTTCTTAAGATGAAACAAAATAAAAACCCAAAAGTTTTTAGTTTGGCTTTATTAAATAGGTTCATTACAATACTCCAAAAGAGTTAGAGCAGTATCAAGGTAGTTCCTGAAAGGAATATCAGAAAGCTTGGATTGAACATGCAATGGGATTGCCTTCTCATTCTGATCATGGCCTGTTGACACTTCTAATGCAAAATGGTAACGGTGGCGTTCAGTTTCAACAGAGACGGAAGCGGGCCAGCGATGGCATCATCACCCCACTTGCAATTAGCTCATAGAGTAGAGACATATTTTTCAAAACCTTTAAGCTTATTGAAATATATCCGTTGCTTTTATGGAGGAAACAGTCAAAGCATTTATACATGGTGCGTATAAATGCAAATATTTTCAGTGCATTTGATTATATTTATCATAACTTGACCAGCACAGCAAAGGGTTGCAAAATTCTAATTTGCAGGTCACATCTCAATTCCCACTTCCATATATCATGATATTGTTTCTGTCAGAATTTCTACGCCGGGGTTCACATGGATAAATTCTCTCCCTATAACAGTTGACAGTGATCGGCGACCATGATAGGTGGAGGGCCTGGCTTAGCAAGTTTCAAATATGTGTAGAGCAGTTTATGACTTCTTTGGCCAATGCACCCATAAATTTTCAAGTAAATAGTCTACCCTTCAATGAGTTGATTGCCAAGTCCTATAATACGTATGCTTTAGCCAACCACTACTATAAATTCAACAAATATAAATAAAATTATTGATTTTCTTTTTGGTTGTTGCTGCTATTTTATAGTGATATTTACTGACAGAGTTTTTTCCATTGCTAAAACTGTCGGTATATACCGATAGAAACAATCTGTCGGTATCTCCGACGAAATCCTAGATGAAATAAAAAAAAACAAGATGTGCGATGATGAGTAAGTTTTTGTGGACAATTTTACCGACAGAATTATAGTCGGATTCAAACCAGGTTGTTGTAAGTTATTATTTTCTTGAATTGAATTTGATGATTTATTTCTTAATATTAAGGAGACATATAATAGCCAGTTGAGGGAGAAATACTGGGACGATCTTTGGACTGGATAAAAATCGGGTGTACGAACTCTCCACCACTATAGCTGAGAACTTGTGAGAGGCTCATAGTGCCTCAACTGTTGGGAGCTCCCAATCGGTATCGAGCACCCAGTCTCAAGAGTTCGTGGCCTTGCAACAACACACAACTCATCTCACCGAAAAATATGAGCGACACTTAACGGATTATGAACAACTCTGTCAAATGATCATGGACATGAAATCACAAATGAGTGCTATGTGTGCGTTATCATTTTGGTTGTATGGTCCCGGGAATGACAAACCTCTTCTTCCTCCTCCAACGCCACCATTTTTCTAGTTTAATTTTTATTTGTACAAATCAAATTCTAATGAATATTTGGATTTATATTATTCAATTTTATTTTTACATATTTCAGTTTTATACAATTTTATTTGCTTAATTATTATTTTTTATTATTCTATAAAATTTTATTTTTTAAAATATTTTTTAATTATCACCGACAGATTTACAAACGAAATCAATCCGTCGGTATTTTTCAAAGAGTTGTAAAACATTTACTGAATATGCTAGCTACAATCACCAATGGAATAATTTTGTCAGTGATGTATCGATAGTAATACAGACGGAATCAATCAGTAGGTATATTCTAGAAAGCTGGGAAAAATTACTACATATGCCACTATCATCGATGAAAATATACCGACAAAATAATTCCGTCAGCATTTTTCTAAGGGGAAAAAATATTTTGGCGCACATTTTTTGTTTGTAAATCCATTGGTTTTTATTTTTTATTGATAAATAATGAAATATACCAACAGACATATTATGTCGATGAATTAGTTGGTAAAATTTTACTGATAAAGTGGTAATCTCACGCTGATAAAACTCTATCGGTAAAACTGTTAAATGGTGCAATGAAAAGGATTAGATTTTTATGAATCTGCTGCTTATGTAGTTCGGAGAAGGAGAAGAAACATAAGATCAATCATGAATTCTATATTATAGTTAAGATATAAATTCCCAACTGAAGGACAATCACGGTGTGGCTTGTAGTTGTCTTGTTCATTGCAGGTGTTCTCTTTGCTAGCCATCAAATTAACTACATGGGCCTAGATTCCGAGCCTCTCTTGCCCCATTTTTCAAATCTTTCAAGGCCCATTTAGGAGATTGAGGTAATTCTATCATAGAAGTAAGGTTTGCTTGCTAATTTCATCTAAATTGATGCCCTTATCTTTATTT
The DNA here is from genome assembly GCF_005239225.2 of Populus alba. Taxonomy (NCBI): domain Eukaryota; kingdom Viridiplantae; phylum Streptophyta; class Magnoliopsida; order Malpighiales; family Salicaceae; genus Populus; species Populus alba. Next base: position 13,794,636 of record NC_133290.1, read on the forward strand.
TTACCTGTTCAATTCCTGATGGAATATATATATATAGACAGAAAAAATGGCTTAATTAAAAACTCCGATAACATAAACTATCTTTATGTTTGATCATGATTTCAATTTCATATCATTTTGGAGACCCAGTTTCTATGAATGTTCACTCTCCACAAAAGTTGTGGATAAAAGAATTTGAGTCTATAACTCCTTTCTTTTGGCATGTGCTTTAACCGACTTGGAAAAAAACGCAGCACCAAGTTGGTTCCCTGGCCTCAGCGTGGCCAAAGTATTTATACAGATCACGAGACTCATGTCATCTCCTTCCTTAGCACTGTTATCTCCTAATTCAAGTCTAAATCCAATGAAAATTAGGATTCAAACCTGTGTACGTGTGTATATATATATATATATATATATATATATATATAGAGAGAGAGAGAGAGAGAGAGAGAGAGAGAGCCAATATTTTATTGCATTATAACCACTGCAGCCCTTTCTTTCTCTCTATCGTGCGATAGGATTTTTCTTTCCCTTGTCTAGCAAATCTGAGGCGCTTTTTATAACCTTTTGATCAATATGAAAATGATTCAAGAAAGGCTTCGATCCCTAGCAGCAAGGTTAAACTTGAAGAAGCAGAAGAAGGGTTACGAGAAGCAAGTGCCTATATCAAGCAAACTCTTGCCAGTGTATGTTGGTGATCAAGAACTTGAAGGAAATCTAAAACGTTATGATGTTCCAGTTGCATGCACATCTTCCATAATCTTCCAAGCTTTGCTTCGTCAATTCGATGATATCCTAGCAGTAGACGAAGGGCCAATCACATTATCTTGCTCGAAACAGATGTTTGAGTCTGTCCTCAAACTTTCTCTTGACGGGTTAAGAATAGAAGAGGTGAAGAAGCTGACAGATTTCCACCACTGACATTGGAGGTCGCAGCTTTGCTTTATTTTTCCTCTGTTGTGTTTTTTCCCCCCCTAGGTTTAACAAAACTTGGATGTAAATTTTTTTCAATTTTCTAATCTACAGCATAGTTTTCATTGATATGTGAGAAAAAAGGATTGCCGTTTACACCAGAATCAATTCAAGAATTGATCCTCTGTATTCAAATTGATCTCTGATTCCTTTGGGAAATTTTCTGAAACAGTTTCTTTCTAGGGTTATTTTTCAAAAAAGCTTAACTAGTTGGAAGGCCGGCACATCAACAAAAGCGATTATGGATCATGACTGTGTTTCATAAAGGATCCGGTTTATAACCGATATAAATTGTTGCATGTGATTAATAATGGAAATTCGATTTTCCTATGGATAATTAACCAAGGTCACCCTACCTATAAAAAGACATAAAAATAAAAATAAAAATAAAATTGAAAGAATATGGAGAGTTTTTAATATGATTTTTTTTCGTAATATTCTTATCCTAAATGTCATATATAATCTTTTAAAATAAGAGAAATAGAATAATCTATTTATTATTTTATCAAGATATATCAAAATCTATCAAAAAATTAACTAAGCAATTGTATTTATAATAGTGATTGACCTAAACCCTAATTCTTAAAAAGAAAAAAATATTAATATATAATTATAGAGTTATTATAGAATCTATCTAATATTAAAATTTCTAAACTAAATAAGAAAAAAAAATAACTAAGAAAAAAATAATTTCTCAAAAAACTTTCTTCCCTCTTTCTAATGAAATTTGTTATGATGTTAAAGTTATAATTATTTATATTTATAGTATTAGGAGAGAGATATACATGTAAGAGAAAAACAAATTATAAAAGAATTTCTTACACCTAAAGCAGGGTTTTATCTAGCTATTTCTGAATATCGAACTCAATATAAAAACTCTGGCAATACCATCCCTCGAAAATTAAAAAAAGAAATTTCTAAGAGATATTTTGTTTTTATATCTTAAAAGTATATTTTTTATTTTAAATTAATATGTTTTTGTGTTTTCAAATCATTTTAATGTGCTAATGTCAAAAATAATTTTAAAAAAATAAAAAATATATAATTTTAATACATTACCGATTAAAAAATACTTTAAAAAACAATAACAACCATATTTTTAAAATCCTAGAAAATAACTTTAAGAGATATAATTCAATTGATTAGACTCGAAGTTTGTTTTTTAAAAATCATTAATTTAAATCTCATAAATCTCAGGATTACTAGAGATTTTGATCATTAATTTCAAAGCTCATAAAATCAATAATAATACATTCAAACTAGTTTAAATATTTATATTAATTAAAAAAAAAATTCATAGAAATTCCTAAAAAACAGATAATGAACATATGGGCCTAAAGTGCTCTGAAGGTTCCTTTAAATTCAGAGCTGTTGCTCCATATATATATATCTTTCCATCTTTACACCCTGTTGCCACGTACTCTCCACCAATCCATGCAATGCGAGTCACTTCACTCTACATCACAAGGAAGAAGATCCTTTGTTAGGCCAAATATTAGAAAGCAAGTCAAGTGCTTCTCTGTCCACAAACTCTGCAATACTTCAACACGAAGAAAACAATCTAGCGTAAAAAAATATGTTAGTGATGCAAGAGATTTTGTAAGAGCTGAGCTGTAGAACATGGAGTTGATGACGATATCAAATCCAAAAAGTCTGAATATGTCAGATGAGTTTCGTAACAAAAACATATATAATTTTTATTTTTTATTGGATTAAACTGAAATTTTATAACCACAAAATATGTTATTTTAATTTGTTTTTATTTTCGGACTTCTTCTTTACTTTCATTGTTGTCAGATCCAGGGCAGATACATCTACGAGTATGAACTATGGAAGAAACTGTGAGCAAATGTGGAATGAATGACAAGTAGTTTACAAAAGGCAATTTAACTCATAGGAATTACATGTAGTTCAAATAAAACTCGTTTAGCATCTTTATTAAAAACACGAGTTGACTCATAAAATTATATAATTTTACGAGTCAACATATATATAATATATCTAAAATTAGGTTAAAAACCTAAAAATCATGATTGTTAAAAAAGTATTTTAACTTATAAAAATGTATGATTTTACGACTTAAAACCCATAAAACATGTAAAGATGGAGGCAAAAATCGAAAATCATCAAAATCACATAAAACCGTAACAACTCGCAAAAACGTTACGTTTTCATGACTTAACCAAAATGTCACCTGACCGAATGCAATTAGAAATACAAAAATTTTGATTGTCCCTGTCTCACAAATTCACAATCTCTTTTCTTTCCCAATTCCCACCCGACCAGGCGACCACCCTCACCCTACCAGTGACTTCAAGAAATCAAGAAATCATCCCCTCTCTGTCTCACACTCTCCCTGCTTCCAGTCTCCCACCTGACTCCTTTTCCCTTTCCCCTTTCCCCTTTCCCCAGCAAATCAAGAAATCATCCCCCCCGATCCGGAGCGTTCTTGGCGAGACGAAGGTAAGAATTGATTCCCAATTCCAAGCTTTGTTTTTATCTGTCTAATGGTGGTGATTAGAGATAAAAAAATGATATGGGTATGCTGTGAAATTCACTGTTTATCTTCTGGGTATTCTAAAAATTAGTGGTTTGCTTCTGGGTATTCTAACAATGGCTTACTGAGCTTTGGATAAGCATTTATGCTAACTTGTACCTGCACTGCCAGGCTATTTACCATCAGCCAATTCTATTTTCTAGGCTAAAATAACATAATTAGACCAATTTTCAGACATTAAAGGATTGGTAATCAATTACAGCAAATTAAACAGTTTGAGGACTTGTATAGGCAACTTTACTGATGGAAAAAGGATAAAAGCTAACGGAGGAAATCACAGTCACCATAAGTGCAAATGGGCTGAAGTAAATGGTAGATTTCTGCATTTTTCCCCTAGTCATTTTTTCACTTCAATGAAGCAGTTAATGACGTGGAATCCATTAAAAAGAAAAAAAGATTTGATAAGAAAATCCCATTCAAAGGGAAGGAAATGGAGCTTGGCACTTTGACTGGCGATTTTAATTACAAGCAAAGCCAGATTTCTTTTAATTTTCACCTATGCTCTGTTTGATCTTGCTTGCTTTGGTTTTGCAGATTCTGTAATTCTGCAATCTGCATAGACAACGATCCAGTGAAGCAACGAAGCATTCCAATTTTCAGGATTGCAGGTATTCTGTAAATCCAAAAACTGCAAACTTTAGGGCAATTGATGCACCTGTTTGGAATGTCTTTTGCATTTAATTTATCTAGGCTTTTTGTGTATTACTGGATAGCAATTTAAAGTGGACTGCATCTCTCAAATGTTATCATCCTGCAAGGCTTTGATTTAGTGATATTTGGTTTGCACTGTATTGAGTGTATCCTGTTTTCTTTTTTTTTGGGACAGAGACTGTGAGACTGTGAGTGTGTGATCATTTGCATGCTTTGGCATTGCATTTGTTTTATCATATTTCCTTGTCAGAATCATGTACAAGATATAACCTAGATGCTACGAGTTGATGATTATTACACTAGTTTTTGTTTTAGTGATTGAGGCATTTCATTAAGTTTTTTTTGCCAGTATATCAATCAGTTAAATGTGATGAACAATCATTTTAAGTAACGCAATTGGTCTCCTTTAGCTTCCTTATTCCTTTGTTCTGCCAAATCATGTAAGCGTGCACCCATTCCGCTGCCATTTTTAGCTTGATCTTGATACATGGAGTTGTTGTCTTTGGAAACTTCTTAAATACTATGGACATGTATGAATTTTTATTTGAATTATGTATTTTAAGATGTTTGGATATTTGTACTGTTTATTTTACTTTTATTTGAATTATGTATTTTAATATGTTTGGATATTTGTATTGTTTAAAATATTTTACTTGCGATTTTATGATTTTAGTTAAAATATTTTACTTGCGATTTTACAATTTTAGTTAAAATATTTTATTTTCGATTTTACGATTTTTAGTTAAAAATTTTTACTTCCGATTTTACGATTCGAGTTTACGAGTCGAGTTTAAATTGAATGTTCCGTGTCGTGTCAAAAAAAGGTTTTTGACAACCTTGCTGAAAACTGATAAAATCGGCTGAAATTAATCAAAATCACCCAAACTCGGTGAAATCGGTAAAACCTACTGATTTCACGAGTTTGACAAAAAATTAAAATTTTCACCCCCGACACTCGACCCACCCCCCAGTCTTCCCTTTCCCAAATCTCGAATTCTCAAGTCTCAACAACCAGCAGCGTAGCTGGTTTCACTCTCTACTCTCTACTCCCCAGCAGCGGCATAAGTCACCAGCAGCGCAGCAAAGATTATTCTTCATTTTTTTCTTTACTTTGTTTGCCTCTGATCTGAATCTAATTGTCTCCAGACTCTCCACTCTCTCAGCTGGTTTTTCAATTAAATAATCTTAAAGTTGCTGTTAATCTTGCAAAAAGAGGAAATCTTCCTGGTGCTGAAAATCTGGTAAGTGGTAAACACATTGCTTGCTTTTAATTTGGGTTGGATATTAATTGTGTTTTGCTATTAATACTCATCTGCTTGAAAGAGGAACAAAAGATTAGCTTTGAGATCGTCCCTGTCTGTTGTACTGCAGTGCTCATAAGATTGTAATATTTCCTTGCTACATGCTTCTAGTTCTCTCATTTCATCCAAAACTATTTGCATATTTCTGCACTCTATGCTGCAAAAGCTTTGATCACCCCTGCAATCACATATATTCAACAGCAGTTTTTAGAAATCTTGCATGAAAGATTTAATGGAAGAATACAATTTCATATGAAACTAGTCCAGCTGACATGGCTATCTAATTAATTAGTATATACCTTCTTAATCAGGGTTATGTAATTTAGCAGAAAGGTAGAAAGATTCCAAAATAAGCTTTTAGCAGCTGGAATGCTGGATCCCTTTTGATAGCTGACACTTCTGCTGGTCATCTGCCAACATTCTGGCTATTTCTCTGTGCACACCAGAAAAAAAGAACAAAAGAAAGCATGCATTAACACTGGGTTATATGAAAATATTTGAATTCTCAACACAAAATTGTTGGATCTGTTTGGGGCTTTCAGAAATTTTCTAGCAGTTTTCTAGGTGGGGTTTACTTCTTTATTTATTTTTATGATCTGTTCAATTGTTGAATGCTTGGCTGCTAAAAAAACTGTGAAATTTATACTCACTTCAATTCACTTTGTGTTTAGTTAGAAACAGTTTGAGATCCCAAGAGAAAAAAACAGTGTCTTTCTCCATCACCCCCAAGTTACTAGGTTTTAACTCTTAAGAAGATAAAATAGATGGAAGCAATGTGATATCGATAAAGCCAAGTGATGACAATTGAAGCTATTTAATTGATCAACTGTTGGGAATAACCCTAGTGGGTATCGGTTGGTCAAAAGGTTTTGTATCAGATTGTTTGTTTTAGGTCTGTTAACTTTTAATTAATGAAATTCTATGGACATAATTATATTGTATTGTATTTTTAAGTTATTTAAACCATTTATGAATTTTTATTTGAATTATATATTTTTAGATGTTTGGACATTTGTATTGTTTATTTCACTTTTATTTAAGTTGTGTTATATTATTATTTACTACTTGACTGGAATTGTTAAAATATAATTAGTTCAAATATTTTACTTATGATTTGAGTTTACGATCCGAGTTTATATTGTATATTCCGTGTCGTGTCAAAAAAGTGATTTTAACAACCTTGTCATTTACCACTTCTTTATCTGATTTCCTATTTTATCCCTGTCAATTACTCACAATCCCTGTCAATTACAAAAGGCAATTTAACTCATACCCTTTACTTCCCGTCTTTCTTCTGCTATAGAAACTTACAGTTTCTGCTGAAAAACTTGTAAAGCACTGGCCTTTCTCCACAAAAAATTCCCTCTTGCCCACCTCAGTTCCTCCAAAATCACAACGTTGTACACATGTAAGTACGAGAATCACTCTCTCCCATTTGAGTTTTCTATTTAAGATAGATGATTCTGCTTGTAGGATTTCTACAAGTTTGTCTAAAGTTCTAGTCTTTATGGATTTTCCTTAACATGTTTAAGTTTGATTAGGAGTTTATGCTTTCATCGTTTACATCTGGGCTGTTTATTTTCTTGCTAATTCTTCTATGAATGAGCAAAAATATTCATTTGTCTGAATAATACTGGTCCATGATGTCGGCATAAGGGGTATTTTTGTTAGGTTGTTTGAATTTTTCCTGATGAGATTGATTGTGTTCTGTAAAGAATAGAAATTGTAGAGGAAATGCTTAAATTGTGAATCTTGATGGCATTACTGTAATATTGTTTTGTTGTTTGAACTTGGTTTCTTTATGCTCGTGTTGATGCATGAACCTTGCATTGAGATGTTTATGGTGTCTATAATTTAGTTGACAATAACCTCATGATCAACCCTTCATAGGCAGGTGAGACAAATTAGTTTGCACTTGGTGAGTAGCTATGTTGATTCCGGTGCAATACTAGCAGTCTTGTTGTAATCTAACATCAGCTTATAAGGAATTGGTTTAAGCAGTATCTATGACGTTGCTATAATATGTTGCTTGCATTCTTTGAACTGCCAATTGAGTTGGTGACGTTTAGTACCAATGCTGCTTATATGAGCTCTCAAATTATATTGTAATTGCTCCTGCATTTGTTGATTGGATCGGCTTTGCAGTTGTAGAGCTTCAGTAGATATAAGCTTTTGTTTTTGGAAATTCAAAGATATGGTGATGATTGATATTCCAATAAATGTAGCCTGTCAAAAAAATTGGAAAACATTAACTAATTTTTTTATGGAATCTGTTCACTTGCTATGAAAGCACATCCTGTTAAAAGTTTGGTCTAAATTTTCAATGTTCATTCTTCTGTAGATTCTTATTTTTATATAAGAGCAGCTCCCTGGTTCCTGTATTTTTGTTGAGCTGCTTGTTTGTTATGGAACCTTTTGATATCGGTGCTTTATAGTCATTTTTATGGTAGATGCCACAGTGAAGGCATCCGTAAGAATATAGAAAGAATTTTAGCTTAAAATGATTTTATCATTAATGGTTGTTGCATGATTTATGTGGGAGCTCAAACTATAATTCACAGTTATTGTCATGTCATATGATCACTTAGTATTCATTTTCTCCATAAGTGACCTTGGAGGAATCAAGTAAATCCATCTAGTAAGATTAAGTTGAAAGGAGAGAATACAGGATGAAATAATATGATAGTTGCTAATCATGTTCATATCTTGTTCCATACCAGGTAGCTGGAGAAGCAACTAAAGTCAGTGACAATGAAGGAAGAAGATGTGAACCGATGCCAGATTCAGGAATGGTACCCAAAATTCAAGCCTGTATCTATCAGAACAGTAATCCATGAACTTCCAGAATCTTTTGTTGAGTACCTTGTTGATGATTCAGGTCCTTTCCTCCTCCCGCTTTCTATCTCAGGCGAAGATGCCCTGCCCAATAGAATTCACAACCCTATAGATGAAGAAGACTATCAGGTGTCAGAGGGACCTGGAGATGAATCTGAACAACCTCCATTGCCCCCTTCTTTCCCTGAACTTGAATTGAATATTAAGGAGTCAATTAATACCCTAGGAGGTGCTGTTTTTCCTAAGCTGAACTGGAGTGCACCAAAAGATTCTGCTTGGATTAGCACATCTGGGACCCTTCGCTGCACTTCATTCAGTGAGATAGCATTATTGCTGCGGTCATCTGACTCATTGGTCCATGATTTGTGCCACGCCTATGATTCATGCATTGACAAAACCTTGTCAAGACCCCCTAGTTTCTTTCTTGCACTCCGCAAGTGGTATTCATCTTTCTTGCCTGAGATGGAATTTCGTTGCTTTGTTCGGGGCCAGCAGCTAGTTGGAATCTCACAGAGGGAGGTCACTACATTTTATCCCACTCTCCTTGAGAAGAAAAATGACCTTGAACTGTTGATCAAGGAGTTCTTCACTGAGAATGTGAGACAAAAATTTGAATCAGAAAATTACACGTTCGATGTTTATGTGACAACGGATGGGCGTGCTAAGATATTGGATTTTAACCCATGGGGTGCGTTTACACTCCCACTGCTTTTTACTTGGGAAGAACTGGAGCAGAATCTCAAGGAAGTGGAGAATTTAGTGGACTTCAGAATCGTGGAGAGCCAGTGTGGAATCCGTCCAGGTCTGAAAACAGCAGTTCCGCAGGATTATTTGGATACTGGCCCAGGGAGTGGTTGGGATCAGTTCTTGAGGAAGGCTGACAGGGAGCTGCAGCAGCAGAAAATGGCTCCTGGAAATGGTGCCTGAGGTTTCTTTTTTATTTTTGACAGAGGTTACTGTGTTTTTCATTTATCCTCATTGATTTCATGTGTTCTGTAACGAGCAATCAGTAGTGTTTGTTGGATCTAGTACTTTACTTTTGCCCAGCAAGAGACGTTTGTTGCAACAATCATTATACCTGGAGAGTTTTCTACCGGTGCTTGTTTAATACATGCAATTCAACTCTCATATGTATTACGTTCACCCAGATATTTGTAGTATTACATTGATTCTTTTCTATGGATTGATAGCTTAATGAGAAAGTGATTATTACCACAAAGATACCATCATTCAATCTTGATTCTATTGAAATAAAAACCTGAGAAGACATTTCAAAGAACACTCCAACATCTTTTTAGTTTTTACTATTTTTTTAATTAATATACGTGTTCAGACTAGTTTGCATATATTGTTTGCATATATTGTGATTAATTTTATAAGTTATGAAATTAATTATTATATAAGTTTCAAGTGATCTTGAGATGAGACTCGAATTAGTGATTTTTAAAAAAAAAATCTAAAACCCAATAAATATTTACTATTTTTTTCCCCAATATATCGGTTGCAACATCAAAATCAAACCAATTAATTCAATGATCTTTCACTTCAATTATTGGAGCAATATTTACAATTGCATGGTTATCCCCAGAAAAAGGGGGAAAAAGAAAAGTACATGTAAAGAAATAATTAAATATTGGAGGGATGAGGAGTCACGTCTAACCCCCCCCCCTCCCCCTCCCTGTTTTCTTCGACACTAAACTCAAATGAGAATTTTATAAAATAATTACTTTTTTTCTGTTTTAATATCCAGAATACTTCTTGGCTAAGCATTTTTACATTGAGACTAAAATCTTTCTCCATTCTTAGAAAATCATTCAAAACTAAACGTATGTTTACACAAAATTTATTTTTTTTCAAAGCCCTTTTCAAAATATGAATATCATAAACAATCTCAAAATCTTATATTTTTAAAAGTAATTTCTAATTATAAATGCATTAAAAATACTAGTACTTTAAATTCATTAAAAAACACTTAAAAATATATTATTTTATTTTTTAAGTAAAAACTAATTATAACCACAAAAATAAATATTTACTACGACATGAACTACACCTCCATGAAGGCAAAAGTAATTATAAAAATGGTATTATTAAATGTCAATGGTTAGAAACGTGTATATATTAAATTATTGAGTGAAAATTATACTATTAGATTTGATATGTTAACTTGAAACATAGTTTATCTAATCTAAATTAGGTTTAGTTTAATTTAAAAATATATTTAAAATGATATTTTTTTATTTTTTTAAAATAAAAATCTTAAAACATTATTATTTTAAAATGATATTTGAGAATATAATATAGTTGTTTGTCAAAATATATTTTACTTGAAAATATATTAAAATTATTTTTTATTTAAAAAAAATATATTTTTAATACTAGTACATATCTAAAAATATAAAAATAAAATTATTTTAAACAAAAAATTAAAATTTTATAAAATACCGTTTAGAATATAATTTCAAAGAATTCTTAAATTTAACCCACCTAACCAACCATGTTTTATATCTAGGGGTATGTATTATATTAATGTTTAGTATTATGATTGCAATTATTTTTTAAAATATTTTTTATTTTTTAAAATTTATTTTTAATATAATATATTAAAATAATTTAAAAATAACTAAAAAAATAATTTAAAATAAATTCTCGATTTGTTTTTAAAGTATAGTTTGACGACCAAAACAAAAACTGGCTATACTTGTAGGCTACTAGTAGTTAATAGAAACGCGCGAGATTCCAACGGTTGTTGTCGTTCACGTGTAGACAAGTGTCCTTTTTCTTTTTCTCTCTAAAAATCAAATATCAAAAACTAGACTTCTGCTAGTTGAAGGAAACTTTCCCTTTCCATGAAACCCTTCTTTAATCCTCCTTAAACAACCATAAAGTTTCAATCTCTCTTTCATTTCTTCTCCATGAAGGTATGGTGTTACATTCACATCCTTCCTTAGCATTCTCTTTGTCCAGTTTCTGTTTGCTTCCTGGGAAAATATAAGAAAACAAAAGGAAAGTGGGGTCTTTTCCTTCTTCTTTTTTCTTTTCTTTTTGGGATTAGATAGTGAGTTAATGGCATTAACTAGACCAAACCCACTTATGTTTTAGCTTTATTTGAGTTGGGTATTTGCTTCTTTCACTGTTAGTTCCTTCTTTTTTTCCCCAGTTTCAAGCAAACAAGTTGGGTTTTGTTTAAATTTTTTTTTTTGTCGTTGGTTTTGTTAAGTGGAGAGTTTAGTTCTGTTAGGTACTAAATAGGTAAAATTTCATATTTGATTATGGGATCTATCAGTATATTCCTTTATTTGAAACTGCTTAAGCAAGTAAGGCCTTTTTGTTTTTGCTTAGACTTTTTATTCTCATGTTGGGGTATTTTCAATGACTGCAGATTTTTTTTATTAATCCAAGTCAATCAATGTCTGAAGTCTTTGAATCATCGATGAATATGGATCGGAAGAAGAAGAACAAGAGGCTTCTGGTGTTCAAAGGTTCCATCTTGCTTCTTTAGTTCTTTTTTTTTAAAAAAAAATTGTGTAATTTTTGAAGTGATTTTGAATTAATATTCAGATTTTTTTTATTAGTATCGAGTAGAGTAAAAAGAGTGTTTTGATTGATACCCATTTGTTGGAGTTGCAGAATGTATGCAAAGATCCAGTCTTGTGATAGAGTGCTTATTGCTTTGATTTCACTTGAAGAGAGTTTTAGGTTATCTTTATTCCTTTTGTAAAATTTTGGAGCAATGTTATTAGTGTAAGGATGTAATAATTTTCCGGGTTGCATGGTTGTGGTGTTTTGGAGTTGCTTGATTTTAAAGTTTGATGGAATCCTTAAGAAGGAAGAGGAAGGGCTTAGAAATTTTGCCTTCATTTGGCGAGTCCCTTGCTCCATTAACAGTGATTTTGCCGCGCTTGTCATTGGGAGATTATTCGAGGCGAAGGAAGAAGTATAAGGAAGATGAGGATAAAGAAGCTGTTGGTTCTAGTAGAAGTGTAGTTAAAGGTGTTTTCACTGCTCCACCTTGTAGGAGTGTCTCTGCAGATCCACCTTGTAGGGGTCTTAAGAGGAAAATTGGGTGTATTGATGTGGCAACTCAGTTGGGCAGGAAGAAAAAAATTGAGAAAGAGTATGACTTGGGTGCATCTATTGGGCAAGGGAAGTTTGGGTCGGTGGTTTTGTGTAGAAGTAAAGTGACCGGAGAAGAGTTTGCTTGCAAAATGCTGCGCAAGGGAGAGGAGCTTGTGCATTGGGAAGTGGAGATTATGCAGCACCTCTCAGGTCATCCTGGTGTGGTGACATTGAAGGCAGTGTATGAGGACTTAGAATCCTTTTATCTTGTCATGGAGCTCTGCACCGGGGGACGATTGCTCGACCAGATGGCTAAGCAAAGGCAGTATCCAGAGCATAGGGCTGCTAATATACTCAAGGAAGTGGTTTCAGTTATCAAATATTGCCATGACATGGGAGTTGTTCATCGGGACATAAAACCAGAGAATATCCTCCTTACAGCCTCTGGGCTGATGAAGCTTGCAGACTTTGGCCTAGCTGTGAGGATGTCAAATGGTAATTGTGATTTGTTAATATGTTTTTATATGTATTTTGCTATATCCAAGCACATTCCCACAAATATAAGTGTGTATATTTTATTCCTCTCAGATTTTCTTTTCTTTCTCCAAGTCCTTCTGTTTTAACTGTTTACTGTATGCATACAAAGTTTTCCAAAATCTTCTGCATCCTTCAGTTCTGCAATACTGGTGTCATTTCCGCTGTTGTTTCTCTGCAGCTCAATCATTTGTTGTTTGCTACAATAAATAAACTTGGCGTTTTGTTCTTGCAGGTCAGAGCCTCAGAGGTGCGGTTGGAAGTCCTGCCTATGTTGCGCCAGAAGTTTTAGCTGGTGATTATTCAGAAAAGGTTGATATCTGGAGTGCTGGTGTCCTCCTTCATACTTTGTTGGTTGGCGTGCTTCCATTTCAAGGTGATTCATTGGATGCTGTCTTTGAGGCTATTAAGAAGGTCAACCTTGACTTCAATAGTGAATTATGGGAATCAGTATCTCAACCTGCACGGGAGTTAGTTGCTCATATGCTGACAAGGGATGTTTCAGCAAGACTAACTGCTGATGAAATACTAGGTAAGCTTCTTCACCACTCTAACAAACTTTATATAAAAAATGGTTCTAGGTCCGTCTCACTAACTTTGAGGCTATAAAAGATTCAAAGAATGTTCACTTTCTCGCATCAAATTTCCACGAAGACAGCCTGGCTGCATCTCACAATTTACCATAAGCTCCATTTGCTTTCTAGTAAATGCCAACAAAAATATATTTTCTTTGTCTGAACTCTGAATCTTTTATAGGCCAATCTAGTTTGATTGCTTAAGAGAACAAAACTAGGAACCAGGTCATCAAAATTAAGAGACTTCTTTAAGATGATTTACCAGTTGAGGTGGAACCAAAAGCAGGAGTTCAAAGAGTTTGTGTGGATTGTATTGTTATGGGTGGGCTTTATCAGAAGAGGAGAACCATCAAGCCTTTTTAAGGGTTGGGAACCCTTATTGCTGCTATTTAGACAAGAAAGTTGCCTCTCGTTTTCTTTTCAGTACATGACTAATATTGAGGTTCTCTGTGGAATACATTGAATTGTCTCCATTATCTTGTCCAGTTGCACCAGCTGCCTGCAATTCTGAGTTGAACCCAGATGGTAGTATGTTCTGATAATATTTTTATGGGAATTGGTTATTTGATAGTCATGCAATAAGATAATGTCAGAATCCTACTTGCACAATAATATGATGTTTGACTCAGTATTTACATTAGTGTAATGGACATACTTAAAGAACAACTTCCTTGCTACTATTTAGATTGGGGACCTGTGCTATATTTCATGGAGTAGATGTTTATTCATCTATTTCCAAACTCAGCAATTCTCATGCCATTAATTTGCCTACAGTTAACTATTTAATGATACAGATTTTCTTTCTTTTGAGACATTAAAATCCAAGTTCTCTATCTCCCAGAGTAGTTTTATTACTGTATGAGTGTGTATGATCAAATGCATGATTTTGCAGGACATCCATGGATCTTGTTCTATACAGAACCAACACGGAAGGAACTTACCCAAAAACCAAAGTTTCAAGACCATGCAACACTGACTTCTCAACAACTAACTGTCACAACTAGGTTGGAGTCAGAGAGATACAGGATAACAGCCAGTGGTTTTCTCAGTGATGACTCCAGCCAAATTTTATCATCTGATGGTTCTAGGTCAAGGTTGGAAGAGCAAGACTGTGGATTGGTTGATGCTCTCACCGTGGCAATATCACGTGTGAGGATATCTGAACCAAAGAGAAGCAGGTTGTGTTGGCCCACAAGCCCGATCCGACAAGAGTGTTCCTCTAACATTAAGATTAACAATCTCTGTACAGCATTTTGATCCTGTTGTGTAAAAATGCTGACTCGGCTGCCAGGCATCGCCACTGTTAGTTATAACTGCAACGTAAGAAAACTGTGGCAATAGATTTGTTGCTGCTTGGAGAAGGAAGAATAAAGACCATTAATAAAACAACCTTTAGGTGAAAGTAAGTGGCAACTAAAATATTCTTGTTTCTTTAATTTGTGAGAACCATCTGGTATTTTATTGGTGAGCTCCTGGTTTCATTTCTTTCATTTAGCCTGATTTGTAATACTAGTACAATGTGGCCTCTAAGCTTCCTGTGTAAATAGCATGTGTTACTGCTTGGCATGCTTTGCCTGAAGCTTCAGTTCAATGTTAGTTTTTTTCAACAAACGAAGCCTAACATGTAACATATGTACG
This sequence comes from Populus alba, assembly GCF_005239225.2. Classification (NCBI taxonomy): domain Eukaryota; kingdom Viridiplantae; phylum Streptophyta; class Magnoliopsida; order Malpighiales; family Salicaceae; genus Populus; species Populus alba. The sequence goes on from NC_133290.1 coordinate 13,809,740, forward strand.
ATTTTGAGTTGTAGAACTAAAATGTGTTGAGTGTCTGATTGTATTTTGGTTCTGTCTATTTTCATATATCGTTATTCATCAAACCATAGACTCGAAACGGGTGGAATTTTTGGGATCTAATAATTGCGGATTTTGAGTGTTGACAAAAAGAAAGAAAGAAACAGCTGATTTTGAGTAGACGCCAGAGAGTTTTGGATGGGGGATCCCAAAGCTGTATTATATTAATTTAAAAGAACATTAAACATGGAAATCATCACAAGTAACTTGAGGATTCAGTTTCAACTAGTAAATTTGGATCTTCTCATGTTGTACATCATACTCTTCCACTCGTGTCAATTGTTTCGACTGTCAAAACTTGCGTTCAGAAGTCAAGAAAACAATAAAATATTGCATGATTGTAGCTTTTCAATGAAGCTCGACTTTTGAAGTATACCATGACCGTATGATCCTAAGCATGAATAAAAACATTAATTACACAAAAAGGTTTAAATTTATCATGTAAATAGTCCAATGACTTCCAGCGTTGTCAATTCTCATGAACTTGGGATAGTTTAGCATATAGTTATTAAACTCGATGTTGATAATCTGTTAATCTAGAGTTAGGTCCGGGCCAGGTTTTCTTTCAAGTTGGAGTGAATGTTGGCTTAGTTAAACTTGATTGATTAACATGGAAATTCAAACTCGTAACTTGATTGATTTAGTCTAGTTTATGTGAGAATTGCTGAGTTAACTCAAAGAATTGTTTTTCTCTTAATTTTTGTTCAAATCAACATCATTTCAGTTTTTTTATTTATTCAAAACAATGTTATTTCTTCGTAATAATCTTGACTTGACAAACCGCAATACAAGTTTTGAGCTCGGTCAGATCCAGTTTCAGGATGTGTGCAGAAACTGCATGTGCAAGTTATTTCAGTTTTGCAAGTCCATGCAAGTTGTAGTCACATTATTGCATCTTTCCTGTATTTTTTATTTTTTTTGTTTACCTTGACTCTTGTTTTCTTATTTTGATTTTCTTGCTTCCATTTGACACCACTTTTAATTGGGGTGGTTTGTTTTCTACTCAACTGTATAATTTTTAATGAAGAGAACTATGCATGATATGGTGATCTAATTTCTTTACAGTGATTTCTCACTTTTGATCGGGAGAAAGAGAGAAAAAGAATCTCATTACTTTCATGGCCAAATCACCTCCAGAACTAAGCAGACCCACAAATCCCACTCTCAAAACACCTTCCTATCCTAAACAACGCACTACCATGTCGGTCTCTTCTCTCTACTCCCCTAAACTCTCTATCCTCCATCTAGCCCTTTGTGTTTCTCTCTTCACTCTCTACCACATCCGGTTTCTCCATGCTCCACCATCTTCAACTTCATGGTCTCTCATGCACCATTGGGAAAGAGTAACCAATTGCACCCAAGAACTCGAATCCATGGCTGAAAAACTGCGGCAGGCGGTCACATTTCTCCCCCTCAAGGACTTACGCTATGCAGATACAGCTCCTCAAGGTCACACGTGGTTCATGAGCTCTATGTATGATACCCATGAAGAAGGTGAAGTGCAATATCAGCAGTTTCCCTCAGAATCGTCAAAAGGTAGGTTACTTTGCTTGAAAGGAAAGGAGACACATGATGGTTCTTGGAATTCATATGCACTTGCATGGCCTGAAGCATTGCCTATCAATGCCACTCTTCTAAAAGGACTAACCTTTGTATCATACAACCATTATAACTATGATAATATATGGCATGGGTTATCAGCAATGGTACCATTTGTTTCTTGGCATAGAAGAAATGGGTGTGAATCTCCAAGTAGATGGATTCTGTACCACTGGGGTGAGCTAAGGTTTAATATGAGTCCATGGCTAAAGATCCTAATAGAGGCAACATTTGGTGGAGCCCCATATATTGAAAACTTTGAAGGGGTTAATGATAGTCAACCAGTTTGCTTTGAAAAGTCTGTGGTGATGAGGCACAATGAAGGAGGCATGTCAACGGACAGGAGGATTGAGACTTATGATTTGATGAGGTGCAGAGCTAAGGTGTATTGTAATTTAATCTTAGAGGGTAGGATTTCTGAGGTTAATAAGCAAGGTTTACCAGTGATTGGCTTGACCCTGTTCATGAGAACTGGTCCAAGATCATTCAAGAATGAATCTGCAGTGATTGGAATCTTTGAGAAGGAGTGCGCTAAGATAGATGGATGCAGGTTGATGGTGGCATACTCCAACAATCTAACATTTTGTGAGCAGGTTTGTAAGATTCTTTGTCTATTTTCTCCTTTTTCATTAATAATTACAACCTAAAACACATGAAGTATACTAAAACTAGCTAGTGGGATACATGTGTGAATCCCACTAGAGAGAATGCATTGACAACCTTAAAGAGAAGAGCCTTTTAGCACAGCACTTAGGACTACTATATTGAAAATGTTTACACAAACACATACGTGCTCATAAGGTTGCTGGTCATATGCGTTGTTTTATTTGAGAGAAGGTGGAGGCCATGCTGGCACTTGCTCTACCTTTTCGTATCTACAGGCAAGCCCAAGTTTAGATTTTGCTGAAAATTGTCTTCGTTCATTTGATTTGCGAAATTCATGGAGAAGGAAAAGATAAAGGGTCAACGATTTTCATTTCTTATCGTCTAGAAATCTTCAATATTAATATTCCCTAAAGAAAGCTCCATTGAGTGAGGCTCAAGACTTGCCCAAAAGGCAGGCCACATGTACACAGCATTAAAGGCCGCTCCCCAATTTTTGGTGAGTTCAAACTTCAAAGTAAGAGAATGCCATAGCTAGCATAAATAACCATTGATTATGTGAAATGTTATGAATTCTACATCAAGAACATTAATTTCGAGTACACTCCAAATTGTTAAGGTAGAACAATATGGGAACTTTACTTGTTTTAGTATTTGATGCAAACATGAGACATAGCAAAAAAAAACAAAATCTGTTCATAGCCAGATTTCTATCTTACCTTTCGTCGCGGGACAGTTTTGCCTGAACTCTCAGCTTCATCTGCTCACCAAACACACTTTAAATACTGTCTATCTTGCAAGTAGTCCAGTTAGAGAAACACAAAATGATTGTATATGATCAACACCTTCTTACATTAATGAAGCCGATGCTTGATAAATATTTTCTTGATATTAATTCCCAGGTGAAGTTGATGAGCTTGACAGATGTTCTAGCATCTCCTCATGGTGCTCAGTTAACAAACTTGTTCCTAATGGACAAAAACAGCAGTGTCATGGAGTTCTTCCCAAAAGGATGGTTAAAACTTGCTGGTGTAGGCCAATATGTTTTTCACTGGATGGCAAGCTGGTCTGGGATGAGACACCAGGGAGCATGGCGAGACCCTAATGGAGATGAGTGCCCCTACGGCGAAGATGATCGCCGGTGCATGTCAATTTACAAGACTGGCAAGATTGGACTCAACGAGACTTACTTTACTGAGTGGGCTAAAAAAGTTCTCGATCAAGTGAAAATAAAGAAGTTGGAGGAGGCAGCAGCAAACAAGACTCATGCTTCAGCTTCTATTTGTGCTTGTGGCTAGCTAACTAGGTCCTCGAATGGACCTAGTTCTTCATAGTTTCGGCCGAGCTAAAACAATGTAAGATATATATCTAGCTTGATGGGCTCTGTCCATTTTTTATTCCTTCTGAACTCAAAAGTGAAGTGGGTCCAAAAACAATTGCACGGTTGGATTGAAATTGTGTATCATACACGCTCATATGTAGAAGTTACCATAATTAAACCCTGTTCTGGTCTAGCAGATAGATTTGATAATATACCAATTCAAAATTTATTATTATTTTTTAAAATATTTTTTATTTAAAAATATATTAAAATAATTTTTTAATTAATTTTTTATATCAGCGCATCAAAATTATCTAAAGACACACAAAAATATTAATTTAAAATAAAGAAAAAAATAAAAAAAAATTATTTTTTTTCTAAAACGCTTTTGAAATAAAAAAAAAACAAACAAAATCCTAGCCTGAATTTTATCTTTAATTATTTTGAATATTAAAATAGTTAAACTTTTGAAAAGTAAAAAAAAAAAGGATCATCTAACTTAAATTTTATTTTTAATTGTTTTGGATATTAAAAATAATCAAACTCAAGGGATTTGAATACTTGATTAGTAAAATAATTGATTTTATAAAACTGGGGTGAGACTTGATTATGTCAATTTCAAGAAATTTTTCAAAGAAATTTTTGTTATAGGTCGGATACTTTTAAAATAAGTATTCAAAGCTGAAAAAAAATATTTGATATTCAAATAATTCTTTTATAAACTTTAAATAACTCTATATATTTTTAATAAAGTTTTGAAACCCCTGGAAAATTTTAAGTTCAGGTACGTAGTTCAAGGAACCGAGATGAAGCTATCATGTCTTGCGAAACCCCAACAGCTAATGGGGACATGCATGTGGGGGAAATGGCATTGGATGTTAACGTGGCTCATTTCCCACCACCACCCTAATTCAAACACCTCGCCGTCCCTGAATTTCCACAAGATAAATACAAAATAATTATGATATAAAAACGTTCAAAATCACTCATTTTCCATCCAAATCACTGCACAGGTCAATCACCAGTTGATAAGATCGATTGAAGGTACATCTGAGTTTGGCTGATAACCAAGGAAGTTTACTGTTGAATGGATGGTAAAAAAAAGCTTGAGTTTAGAGCTTCTTGAATGATTAGTTGAAGTGGGCCTTCATTGAAGATCATTAATATCTTGGATTTGACATGTTTAATTTTGAATGGAAAATGATTTACATGCCAGAGTTCTTTTTTTTTTTAAGTTTAATATGGGTGTCCCGACTAACTTGCGCGCGTACCTCGACTAATTCCACAGGCACTAAGTTAAACGACCATGTAAGCCTCCAGTGACCATCATATAAACAACCTAGGACTCGAACCTGAGACCACAGAGAGAGCAAACCTCTTGGTCCCAAGTTCTTATCACTAAACCAACAATTAAATAGTTACATGCCAGAGTTCTTAATTTCACATGAACATGGCAGTAATTAACCGGTGAACCATGCATTTTAAAAATTATTACATAAACGATTAGTTAAACAAGATTATTATGATCCTAAAGTTGATTTTCCCTCCTCGATTATGATCTGCATAATGTTCAGTAAGTATTTGCTACATCGCAGCTTGCGATATCACAACCAAAATGCATGGCTTCTTGCTCGACGAAGATGGAAGCATGATCCCCACATGGTCATCACCCAATTACTAGGGTTGGTGTCAACTTTTATTGTCGTACGTTGTACCCCAAGAATCTGACTTGCAACTGATTACAGGTCTGGATTTCGATCTATACATGTAGAATGATACATGGAAAAGTTAGAAATATAAAAATAAATTATTTCAGAATAATATAAATTATATTCTAAAATTTTATTTTAATAGTTTAAGCTAATAGATTGAAATTGTTCTTTAACATGGTATCAAAGTCTTGATGACCAAAGTGGTCATGAGTTCAAATCTAACAACATTTATTTATTTGATAAAAATTAAACATAAAGTAATATAGATCTGTGCAATATTCAAATTTAAAGGGTTTTTATTTGAAGGGATGTGTTAGAAAATAATATAAATTATATCCTAAGACCTTACCTAACAGCGTAAGCTATGAAGTTAAAATAGTTTTTTGATAGTGTCTGCATGCATGGAGTTTCCTCTACTTTCGCTCCCTTATGGTCTTAAACTTTTCTAAGGGATGATATTAAAAATTTTAATTTACAAGAGTTTTTTTTTTATCTTTTTGTAATATTTTTTATTGAAGCAAAGAGAATTTTAGTAAATCTTCGAATTTTTAAGCAATGTGGGGAAACTTCTACATGGAATTTCTTTTTTTTATCTATCAGAATAAGAATATAACTGAGAAATCATGGAAATTCCTCAAAGAAAAATCCATGTATGAGAATTAAGATAAGGTTTTATTTGCTAGACAATAATATCTTCTCTTACAAAATCAAGAAACATTTTAGCTGCCAGCAGATTGAGGGTAGGAAACATTATCCCAGGCTCTAAAGAGCTCCAGAGGGTCCCATCACCCTTATCTCTATCACTGCCAGGCAAGAGGTGGTTTAATATTACGACCGTTTGTTTTTTATTTCAAAAGTATTTTAAAAAACATTTTAAATTTATTTTTTTTTACTTTAAATTAATTTCTTGAGTATTTTAAAAAAAAATTAAAAAAAACTTTAATACATTTTCAAACAAAAAAAACACACTTTTAAAACCAACCACTTACATTCTCGTAAATACCTCTCATTCTCAATCTTCCTGTCGTTGAAATCCTTACAGAAAAGGAGCACAAATAATTATGTATAGAACTCTTTTTTCTATGCCCAAATTTAAAAATTATTGTTCTTGTTTCCACATTCACCTTTTTTCACAAAAGGTTAATCAATCAGAAGAATTTGGCTGAAGACTCTTGGACTCACTTTGAGCTTTTCATAACACAATGCATGTGTGACCAAAAAGTTATTCTTGAGATTAATTGGATGATCCAAAAACCCCACACCTTATAAATCCAAAGAAAAAGATGCAAATTTATACCAAAATTTTTTTCTCTCGATTTTGGCAATTATTAGATTAGTCAATGGGAATAACCCTGTTCTCTTTATTTGGGATTTTTTTTTTCCTTAAGGTTGTGATGTTCTCTAATTTTTACATATTAAAATTAATTTTTTTTAATATAGTTATTAAATTTGTTCGATCTAGCAGGCCGACCTGATGTTCTAAAGCCTAACCCACGTCATGTTTAATTTCAAATCATTATATTATAAATATTGACCCGATCAAATTCAAATAACTTGATGGATTGATTTATAATTCAATCAAACTAGGGTAAGACTTGAGCAGATCTACTTCAATAAAAAAAAAAAAAAACTAAAATGTTGTTATTTTAGATAAAGTAATTGACTATATTGACCTAGTAATCCAACAATTTAGGCCTAAAATAGATCATATTACCAACAAACTTGAGTTTAAGTATATTATTTATATTTAAAGAAATGGGCTTGTAAGAAATTTATTTTATGATATCTTTTAAAATTAAAATATTGAATAATAACATAGGGAGAAAATCCAACTCCTCAGCATCCCACAAATCTTTCTAGGTGTTTTTTAAATTAAAAAAGTATATATAATTTTAATTTATTTTTAAAATAGCAAAAACACAAAATTTATTTAAGTTGGCATGGGTGCGCAATGGTCATGGAATGTTTGTCCCACCTTCTTGAGTAGTTACTATCTTCTTCCAAGAATTCTTGTCAGATCTTCCATTGAAATTTCAATATCAATGCGGCTTACATGGTACTGATCATATATGTGGGATCCGCAGAGGAAAGTTTACAAGAAGATGATGAATGAGTCAACACCTGAAAGATAAGAAAATCTTAATTAATGATCAACATTCTTATTCTGAAAAACAAATTAACATAATTACACATGCGATAACAACAATCTAAGGCCATTTGTTCATTATCTTAATGATATGATTTTGCACTCCTGAAAAACTTAATTCTCTCTCAAGTTTATTCATCATAAATGCACATATAAACATACAAATTGTTTGCTTGATAGTAGAGTTGTTATAAAACGAGTCCGGGGCAAGGAGTTAATAGGGAAAGTCAATCCAGTATATTTATTAAAAAAAAAAAAAACATCAAAATAATGTTGATTTGATAATAAAAAAAAAAATAGATTTTACCTGGATCAATTGAGTCATAAATTATAGTGAGTTTTTTGACCGAATTAGAAGGTCAATTCTTTACTTTATTTTTTTTTTTAATTGTAAGTGTCCGAATCAACTTACTGTATTTTAATTAATCTTTCAAGATTTTAAAATTAAACAATCAAATAAATTTTCAATAATTATAAAATTAATTTGTAACACTTAAATTAGTAAATTTTTAAAAATTTTCGCCCTATTTTTTCTTAACTCATAGTAGTCCAATCACTATATTTGCCTAGTCCCAAGTTCATATGCAAGTCTAGCCCCTCTGGATTTATATCTAAGACATAATAGTCAGGTCACAATTTATTTTTACTTTAACAACAAAAATTAAAGATTCAACTTGAGCCATAAAAGTAAAATCTTCAAAAAAAAAAAAAAAAAATCTTACCCAAATAACCTGGAAAAGAGAGCTTGATTTCAATACACACAGATTATAACTATCAGAGAATCACTTGGCTGTAAAACCAGGAGGGAAAAAAAATAATAGATACACGTTGTGCATATAAACAACACAAAAAATGGAAAAAGAGAAATATAGATAATGGGAGGTAGGGTCAGGATGGAAGAGGCAAAAGGAGGACATGGAGTCAAGTCTCAGACAATAATCAATCAAATACACATCTCCAAATAGTAAAAAAGTCTGTATTTCTAGAGTGCTTCTGATGAGTGGGGAAGAAGGCCATCACCAGCCTTAAAAAAAGGCCAAAAATACTTGTTACTAATCCAGCTAGCTAGCTAGCTAGTCTATGGATGGATGGGGGGGCATGCTTATCATTTCTTGCTGACACAAAAAATAAAATAAAATAAATAAATAAAACACTCCTTTAACTGAAACTAATGGACCTACCAATGATGCCTCAGCAAATTGAATTTTGATCTTGCTTCTGCATGCATTTGTACATGTTTCTAGACAATAAGATTTCTCTGAATTTACCACTAGTTTTGGTTCAAACCATGATTGTTCACTTTTGTTCGTAAAGATTCTTGTTATCATAGTTATAAAATCGGGTCGGTGTTAGCTGTATTTATTTTTAATTTGATTTTTTATTAAAATGATATTATTTGATTTAAAAACTAAAATGTTAATATTAAAATAAAAAAATTAGATTCATCGGTTGACTTATAAATTAATTTGACTATCTTATAATTGAGGCAGGATTTATTGTGCGTGTTTGATATTGTCATGTAAGATGTTTTTCAAGCTTGGAAATCCATCAATTTTTTTTAATATTAGCATATTAAAAATAATATATTTTCAAGATAAATACACTCCTAAAAAAACAATGAAATTTAGTTGAAAACAACAAGCAGGCACAAATTTGTTGTAAATGAGAAGGAGAAACTTAGTTGAGGTATTTAAAGGATGTTTAAGAGTGTGTTGGTGGTTGTTTTTTTAAAATATTTTTTACTCGAAAATGTATTAAAATATTTTTTTATCTTTCAAAAATTATTTTTAACATTGACACATTAAAATGATTTAAAAATATTTAAAAATATTAATTTAAAATAAAAAAATTCAATTTTTTTTAAAAATAGTTTTAAAACATAAAAATAAATATTCCTTTGCACTGTAATGCGAAGGAACCAAAATCATTAAAAGTGATGGTCCACTCCCATAAATATAATTCCTGTTACTTTAAGAAAAAATTAACTTCTCATTCTCTCTTGTCCACATAAGAATGTTGTCTTGGAATGTGATCAATAGTAGCAAAAAAAATGAATGAAAAGAGAAAACACAAGGGGAAAACAAATCACAAAAAAGCATGATATGAAAGATTAGAAACTGAATGTTTCAGTGTTTTGTGCTCAGAGCTATGAAGAAAGAGAAGTGTCTTAAGAATTATGCAAGCTCACTCAAAATGATCCAAAACCAGTGCGAAATTCCATGCCCATTACTTCACAGACTGTAATGTGAAAGAGTCTCTTGAAAATCCTCAAGAAGCCGACAGTTGAGAGATAATTCCAAGCACCCCCATGTGGGGTTCTTCTCCTTTTCTTTCTCATCAACCCTCTCTGTTGTTTTACTTGTTGTTTTGCCTGCTTTTGTTGCTTGTTTTCTCTGCTTCAACTCTGTTTTAGAAGGGCTCTTTTCCTGAGAAAAACCCTGCTCGGGCTTTCTTGGATTTTCTTGTTTCGACATCATGTGGGACTCTGAGAGTGAATCTGTTACTGGTAGAGATTATGGAAATGGAATCCTTTCCTCGAGCAAGCATGGTGTCAAGACTGATGGATTTGAGCAGAGAGACCACTCATGGTATGTATCTGAAAAATAGAAACTTTAGTAAAGTTTCATACTGTAAACCATGAGATTCTTCAACTTTTGGTTGGTTGCTTTTCTTTTTTTATGTCATGTCTATAGTATCATGACAAAGTTTGAGCATAGACAAGAGTTTGAAATGGTTCTTCTTCAGGCTAGTAGTTTAGCTTGTTTTGCACATGAACTTCTGAAATATTAGGTGGGATTTGATTGATATGCAGGTATGTCTCAACTGATATTCCAAGTGATTTTCTAGTTCAGGTTGGAGATGTAAATTTCCACTTGCATAAGGTACTTGTTTTTCTCTTGTGATGCTTGAATTTCTCTCCTCTTAAGCTTCTGTATTTCAGAATTCAATAACTAGAAGATAGTCTAAGAATTGTGTTACTGACCCTTTTGTTGTTGTTTCTGTTCTTGTGAAAGTATCCGTTACTTTCGAGGAGTGGAAAAATGAATAGACTAATATACGAATCGCGTGACCTGGACCTTAACAAGGTAGCATTGGATGATCTTCCAGGTGGACCGAAGGCGTTTGAGCTTGCAGCAAAATTCTGCTATGGAATTGCTGTTGATCTAACAGCAGCCAATATCTCTGGCCTAAGATGTGCTGCAGAGTACCTTGAAATGACAGAGGACTTGGAAGAAGGCAATCTTATTTTCAAAACCGAAGCATTTCTCAGTTACGTGGTGCTATCTTCATGGAGAGATTCTATATTGGTATTGAAAAGCAGCGAGAAGCTCTCACCATGGGCGGAGAACCTTCAGATTGTTCGAAGATGCAGCGAGTCCATTGCTTGGAAGGCTTGCTCCAATCCTAAAGGAATAAGGTGGGCATACACAGGAAAACCCCCTACAGTTTCGAGTCCAAGATGGCAAGAGAAGAAGGATTCAAGTCCTAGTAGAAACTCCCAAGTTCCTCCTGATTGGTGGTTTGAAGATGTTTCCATCCTTAGGATTGATCACTTTGTTAGAGTCATCACTGCAATCAAGGTAAAGGGTATGAGGTTTGAATTGATTGGAGCTGCAATAGTGCATTATGCAGGAAAATGGCTTCCAGGTTTGATTCAAGATGGGGGAGGTTTTATAGATGAAGCAAGCAATAGCAGCAACAGTAATAGTAACAGTAGTAGTGGAGGCCTCAGTTGGAAAGGTGGACTCCATATGATTGTGGCAGGAACTAAAGATGACACCCCAACAGTTCAGGCCAAAGATCAACGGATGATCATCGAGAGCCTAATCAGCATAATCCCGCCACAGAAGGATAGTGTCTCTTGCAGCTTCCTTCTTCGCCTGCTGAGAATGGCAAACATGTTGAAAGTGGCACCTGCTCTGGTTACTGAATTGGAGAAGCGCGTCGGAATGCAGTTTGAACAGGCTACTTTGGCAGACCTTCTAATACCTTCTTACAATAAAAATGAAACTTTGTTTGATGTGGATCTTGTTCAGAGACTTCTCGAGCATTTTCTAGTTCAAGAACAAACAGAAAGTTCAAGTCCAAGAAGACAAGCATTTTCTGACAAAACTATGTACGATGGAACTCGAAGGAGTGCTAATACAAGTTCCAAAATGAGAGTAGCAAGGCTTGTTGACAGTTATCTTACTGAGGTGTCAAGAGATAGAAACCTTTCACTGACAAAGTTCCAGGTACTGGCAGAAGCTTTGCCTGAATCCGCAAGGACCTGCGACGATGGACTATATAGAGCAATCGATTCTTATCTTAAGGTAATTCCTTTCCTTCTCCTTATTTGTATTTACAGAGTTTATTTTTAGGACTCTACAAGTAAGAAACCTCGTTCAAATTGGAGCTTTAGGTACTTGAAATAGAGAGTGCTGATTAGAGGTCTAGAAACAGGACCAAATTGCGCATGTGAACCTGTTGATAAGTAGGCATACCAGTGCATAGATGTAGACAAAGAGCATATGATAATTGGAAATAAATTATAAATTTGAAAAAGACATACCCTCAGGTCAAAGAGGAAGAAGACATACTATCACATACAATGGTCCCCCCTGTAAAACCATGACCACAGGCAGACATTTCTTTCCATCATAATCAGATATAGCTAGCTCATCAGGACAACAAAAGCAGTAACAATGTCAAAAATGAATTTACCAGCTTGAAGGAGTTGCCAGAAAGCTACTGCTAACTAAGAAACTGATATGTGATAAGGAATTAGCAGAAATGTAAGCCTAGTTTCATGAAGAAAGCTTCAAAGGAAAGAAATTAAATTACAGTTCAAGTACTCTATACTTTAGCCATATGTTAAGAACTTGAAAATGCAAATTTCTTTTTTTGAAATACTTTCTGGATCACTATTCAACAGGCTCATCCATCATTATCTGAGCACGAAAGGAAGCGCCTCTGTCGTGTGATGGACTGCCAAAAACTCTCAATTGATGCTTGCATGCATGCTGCTCAGAATGAAAGACTGCCGCTTAGAGTTGTAGTCCAGGTACTCTTTTCCGAGCAGGTGAAAATAAGCAACTCATTAGCAAACAATACCCTGAAAGAATCTAGTGAAGCTCAGTACCAGCCTATGATATCAAACAGAAAAACTCTACTTGAAGGGACACCACAGTCATTCCAAGAAGGATGGGCAACAGCTAAGAAGGACATTAACACTCTCAAGTTTGAGCTCGAAACCGTGAAGGCTAAGTACCTTGAGCTCCAGAATGACATGGATAATTTGCAGAGAAAGTTTGATAAAATGACAAATAAGAAACAAACATCAGCGTGGACCACAGGGTGGAAGAAACTTAGCAAATTTACCAAGATGACAAATTTGGAAAACAACGAAATCGGGTCTCAGGTTGCAGCTCCTGAAGAACAGACTACAAAGACACCTGGAAGATGGAGAAATTCTATTTCCTAAGAGATGATGCACTTCATTTTGATTCTGTGTTCCTACTGCTCACTTTTTTCTTCTTTGTTTCTTTTTAAGTGCAGGATTTTCTTTCCTCTTCTTTTTCTTCAATTTTTAGAAATTACCTCAAAAAATCTAGCATAAGTACAATTTATTACCAAAATCTGCTTTTGTATCCTGTATGAGTTTGTTAATTCTTCATTCAAGAGCACTTGGTTTTCAAAGGAAGACGTCTAATTGTGATTCATTGGATGAACTACATAATGCCTCTACATTTACGTACTTCCCCGAGCTCTCAATTGATTAACTTAGTAAAAACCATAAATAAAAGTAAAGAAGATCAAAGGTTAAACAGTTGAGAAGAAATATCCTGTGAGACAATAATGCTAGACTATGGTTCGGCAGGCAATCAAGTTAATCTCATTTTGATTCTGAGATAGCAAGCATCTTTGTCAGCAAAAGGTGAACAACCAAGAATGGTTGTTGCAAGTTCCACTCAATCTAGATTATTTTTTAGCTTTAAAAAAGATGGAAATAACTGTATTTTTTTATGTTATTTCTTATTATAATTTGTTTATGAAAAAATTAAAAGAGAAAGATTTGAAGTTTATGTTGTTAAAATTAATTCATAATTATTATGGGTTTAAGGTTAAGTGATTGATTTTTAATGTGTTGTTGGAAATAAGAATTTGTGAATTGATTTGTTATGGATTAAAAATTTTGTTTCAATTTTGCTGGAAAATCTAGACATAATGGTCTTGCGGTTGAAGATAATAAAATTTTATTTTGGTTATTGATTTATAAAAATTAAAGTTTAGTCCCAAAACTTTAGAAAATTATGATTTGACCCTTGAAATGTATTTTTGAAAATTTTAATGCAGTATTCTTATGAGATTAAGGATGATGAATCTCAGTTTGATATTTTATTTATGTAATTTTCAGTTTAGTCCTCTATTTTGGAGATTTACAGTTTAGTCCTTAAACTTTGAAAAATCCTGATTTGGTCCATGGAGCGTAAATTGAGAATTCTAGATGAAATTTAGGAATGATTATAGGTGAAATTTTAATATGGTTATGTATTATGACATTTACAGTTTGGTCATCCAATTATGGTAAAATTATGTTTTGGTCCCTAATTTCTAAAAAATAGCATTTTAGTCCCTAAACTTAGGGGACTAAACCTGATTTTCTCTTACGCATTAGAGTCTTTTATTTGTGTTGTTTCAAGTTGTTTTTAGTATATATATATATATATATATATATATATATTTGTAGATGTTTCTAACAATCCTCAATAGAATTTTCGAGTATTTTATCTGATATTCTTTTTACTTCTATATTTTTTTAGTGAGTTGGAGAATATTTAATATGCATGTAATATAAATAAATATGTATATTGATTAGATGATGAGTACAACTAGTTAATTTCTTGAATAATATTTTTTGCTTTATTTTTTGAGTACTTATCTATTCTTGGACTTACACTCGTATTTTGATGAACTAAATTCTATTCGATATGATATATATTGCTTTGATAATTATATGAATATCTATTATGCCTTGATTTAGGACTTGTCAATAACTCCATGCTAATAGAGAGTAGTTAATTTATGTGTATATGATATTCTGTATACCTAACTGGTAAGAGAGTCATCAACCTATGACGATCGATCCTCCTACAATGATCACCTTTGGGTGTTATTTGATATCTAACATGTATTCCATTATTTTATGATAATATGTTTAATATGTGTGTGTGTGTCAAAATAAATCTACTTGCAAACTATTAATATATAAAATATTTATTAAATATTATTTCTTCATTGAATTGGTTGAACTCACCTTTTATTTTTAATATTATTTCAAGATTTTAGTTTCTGTTAGCAAGTAGACTCTATTAATTGCTCTCGTTTTTTAAGTTTTGGTCAGTATGCCTTATTTGTTTCATGAGGTTTTCCTTTTAAATTTTGATTTGATGTCATAGATGCTTCATTATTACACTATTTTAGTTAAAGTTTTGATTTTGATAATGTGATGAATATTATAGATTATTTTAAAGTGATATTTGATTTTATTGGTTTTATGTGAAAATTTATGAACTGCTACGCCAATTTTAAACCGTTTTATCTATGATATGTACGGTTTGAGATTTAACATAGGTGAAATGTCCTTACAATACTGCTCCTGTGTTAGGAGTCATGAAACAGGGATCCAGGCCATACACGAGCATCATAGGTTTTTGATGCATCATGTATGTGGCTGTTAAAATCAGGCATTTCACTAAGGCTCCATTTGTTTGCTAGAAAGTAGTTTTTTTAAAAAAAATAAATTCCGGGAAAAGTGAATTATGGAAAAGTGAATTACAAGAAAGTATTTTTCTATGTTTGGTTGTGTAATGGAAAATAAGTTAGAAAACATTTTTCAGTGTTTGGTTATGTTATGGAAAATGAGTTGGAAAATAACTTATTAATATTTTATTTTTCTCAAATTTATTAAAATAACCAGGAACAAATCTTACGAATTAAAAGGTTGAATAAAAATAAAAATTAAAAAAAATATATAATTCCATAAATTATCTCAAATAAAATAAATAATAATCAAAATAATAGAGATCAAATCTAAAAAATAAAAAAATTGAAAGATGAAGAAATTAAAATAATAATAATTAACATTTCATAAATTATTTCAAATAAAATAAGTAACAATCAAAAGAATAAGGACCAAATTTGATAGATAAAAAACTTTAAATTAAAAATGATAAGGGAAAATCAAATAGCAATTATAAAAAATGAGGACCAAAGTTAATATAAAAATTAAATTATAATGGATGAAATTGAAAAACAAATATTTCAAAACAAAATATATATAGCAAACAAAAGTTTGAGGATCAAATTTGATATAATCAACAAATAATATGATATTTTAAAAATTTTCACAACTTCCGCAAAATGTTTTTTACCCAAAATAAAAGGAAAACACTTTCCTGAAAACCAAGCCAAATTTTTCTTTGACTGAAAAGTATTTTTCGTTGACTAACTTTCCTAATAATAAACAAACACAAAAAAATTTAAAAAATAATTTTTCAAAAATCAGTTTTCAGAAAACAAACACAGTCTAACAAACTGTTTTATCCAAGATGAATGATGATAATAAAATTTGTGCCTAAAAACATGATTTAAGATGCTAACCACCACACATGGCCCATCTGATGTACTGGACTGACATCTGCCAGAGATCCATGAATGTACTTGAAGGGAAAATTTATAGCGTTCATAAAAAGGGCATCTTGAAAGGATCCTCTATTGGAAAGAGTTGCTCCAAGGTTCCTATCAAGTGACTAGAAATGGCCACTGAAAGGACACAGACTTAGCCCACACTGATGTAGTTTCCTGGATTCTGTGGTTCAACTGCAAAGGATTTGAGCTTCTGGTTGTCAGTAATGTTTACGTATAGTGTTTTTGCTTGAAAGGACCTATGTTTCCGCATGAATCCTGAAGTGAGAAAAGAGGCAATGAGTGATAATAAAAGAGTTCACAATTGTGATTCTATGGGTCCACAGCTTCAAGCTGATGCAGATTATACTGGAAAAAGTGAGAAACAAACACAAAGAAGCCATCCATGCTTTCAATCATATCTCGTTTTACATGAAAAAACTGTTTCTGATGTAATATGTCGAGGCAAGAGACTCAAAATGACAGAGTTCATGTACCAGACAAACGTAAACACCGACGATTATTCGCTAGGCACTCACCTAACAGGTTTGAACAGTACTGTTGACGTTGATATACTCAATGCACCACCACATTTAGAGGCAGATAATGGCAGGCATCGCTGAGATATGGTACTGAAGAACTGCCTTCAACTTCCGAGTCAGAACTCATGTTTATGGGCGGAAAGCAGTAGGTCCCATGGTACCTAAATGATCATGTAGGATTAGGGATAGTGACAAGAGTAATAATGGTGTTGCATTATTTTCAATCCTGGAGCAAATACGTTGCTGATCTTGGACATAATAGGCACTAATTGAAGATTATGTTCCACTGTCATTGGTTCAACTATTATGACAAAATCCTCGTACAAACCTAGGTGATATTGAAACTATGTAGATGCAGAGTGACAATTTTAGAGGTGAAGAGTGCCTAATCAAGTAGCAAATTGACTGGAAGAATATAATGGGACTTCTGATCACTGTTCAGGGAACTCATTTGTGAGACAAAAATCTTTTCAGCAATCTAGAGTGCACTATTTCTGTCCTTAATTCAGATGCCAGCACTTACATTCAGAAGAAGCTGAAGGCAGTGGTATTTTGAAAGTGGCTTTAAAAACATAGCCGGGAGACAAAATCAGTGGCAGTGTGGCCATTTACAGAAGCAATATTTGCTTTCAAGTGGCACCAATAACTAGCAGAGTGACAACATCAACAGCTTGGAATTGTTCCCACAGAATCTTTGTTCAACAATGGTGTAAACAGAAGGATTAGAGAATATGTGCTGCAAGAGAATTCAATGTCATACCAAAGCACTAGGCCAGTTATAGTCAAAGAGTAGAGTAAATGTTATAGGTAAAATACCAAAAGCGGTGAAGATTCAATGAAAGGATGCAAAAATCAAACCTGGCCCAGATAGTGGAGTTGACTAACAAGGTATTTGGGCCTGTTTGTCAGAAAGAATAATTCAACATTTTTGACAGAGAACTGTCTCAAACTCACAGCAGGAAAGCCTCAAATCTTCCACAAGGTATTGACCTGGGACGATCAAGACACTTGATCTTCTAAAACGCAAAAAAAATCAATGAATATTGAGTAAGCTGTTAGAAATATTCACTCATTACATTATGAGAATATCCATGTAAGTCCATGAAAAGAAATCCTCTTTGAAAGTTAATTTCAGGACCAATAACACTATGACTACTATCTTCCGATCTCTGACGTAATTATATATATCCTGACAACAAATTTCATAAGCTGATATTCTTCTCAGATCATCATTCCACAAGCACTGTAATTGACCAAAATGCAATTCTTGGACAAATGGGAATTTAGCCGGTTTTTCCTCTATACATGTTAAAAGAATCAACTCAATTTAAAAATTTAAAATGGCAAGTGAGGCACGTAAAAAAACAAAAAAAGAAAATGAAATTCCATGAATGTTAATGCATTTCACTGATATTTGCTTCAAGAATTTACACAAAAATAACTCCAGTTCCTAGCTTCTGATTCTATACAGGCCACGCTGGTCTTTTGATCATTGTTTGCTATGCCCTATAGCTTATGAAGTAACCAACACAATTTAATATTTTAACAATCTGAAGTTCAAATGCCATAGTTTCCAAATATCTGCAAAGGTTTATTTGTTTGGGTACAAGGGAGAGGCTCGAGTCGGAGTCCTCTCAAGGAATAGGGATATGGACACAGATTGAGCTAGAAGCTCATAGACGCTTATAAAAATTACATCTAGCAACCTAGCACTTAATCAGATATTGCAAGACTGGCCATCACCACTTAATTCATCTAACTTAACTGGTCAATAACACGAGTAAAAAGCCATCAGAATGTACTTATATAAGCAATTATTCATTTCTTTGAACATATATAATTCGTTTAAATCATTTCGATGAATGTAGTCAGTTTCAGACTGCACTGTGTTGTCATCAAAGTGTAGCAGACTTGACTGAATTTCTCTGAAACTACTCCTCATGCAAGCGAATGTCTCCATGGGAGTTGAAACTCAAAAGTGGGGCACCTCTGAGTGCTCATCAAGGAGACAAGACTTGGTGCCTTCACTGTATCCATACATGAAGCACTTGCATGATCTACTGTTCTTTAATTCTTATCCACTCTAAAGAGAAAGGGGCCATAGGGCACCATTGTCTTGCAATGATGCAGCATTAGAGCATATAATCTTTGACAGAACTTTTGCTACACCTATATAAAAACAAGAAATTATTACATGAGACCAAATATAACCTCTACGAAACAAAGGCTATAAAATATAAAAAATGTTCTCGAAGCTTTTGAACTTCGATTCAAGTGATAATTATGCCAATTAGCTACAAAAATAGGTGACAGATAGCTACATAGAGTCTGATGGGATTCGAGTCACGATTTCTTGTCATTAAAGAGAAAAAAGATTTAAAATGGAATTTAGAAGCTTATGAAGATCACTGACAAGTATAAATAATCATACAATTAATTAAAAACAGGGAATTAGAAACAAAATTGGAGATTATATAGGAGAGAAGAAACATGTTGAAATAAGAGTCAAGCCTGGTCTATTAAATTAACTTCTGTTTTTTGATGTACTTTACTTAAAATTTATTAAATTAATATTTTTTCTGTTTTTTTAATGTATTTATGTCAAAAATTAAATTCAAATAAAAAACAATCTACGCCACAATACCAAGCTTAATTGATATCAGAAAAACGTCGACCAAGAACTCGAAGATTTGGCTTGGGATTAGATTCTGCACCGTATATTTATCCATCTCCTGGCAGTGTTATTGGCACCCTCCTGAAGAGATATCAATGCCTTCGCATTCTTGCAAAGGAACGGTAGAAAAATTATTATATTTATCATGGTAATGACATTTGTTGAGTTTCATACACGAGATGCCCTCAAACTCATTATTTATCTAGTGAGTAAGTCCTCGCACTTACAGGCTAGGTATAGGCCTAAGCGACCTCGACCAATACAAATCTCCCCAACAATACCGACAAATCTTGTCTGCACCATTGTTGGTTCTTTCACTTGACAAACTTGGTAAACCAGTGTAACATGTCGCGGTGAGCTTCTTCAGCACTCTTAACAGCCTGTTCATCCTCAACATTGTAACGAACTGTCCATCCATGACCGACACCCGGGAATATTTTCACAAGGCTAGCAAGCTGCAAAACATAGGAATCACACATAAGCATACAATTTAGTGCATCAATAGTAAGGGAAATACAAGAATCATCGTTAGCTTTTGGGTCAAAACATGGCATGGAATGATCAAAGACACAAGTCCCTTTCCTTCTACCCAGAATGTTAGATCATTCTATTTTATTTTTTATTTTTGTTTAAACCCCGGTATCTAGAAGATTATTGGATCTCAACTAATTCGGTCGAGCCGAGACAGTCCATTAAGGAATAAAGCTCTCCCAGTGATTGTGTATTTCATTCACAAGACTCGAATTCGAGATCAATCTTAAATAAAACAAGCGTCGAACCACTTGAACCAGCCACCATTGGCTAGATCATGCTAGATAACATAGTTATAAGAAACTCGTGACCTGGTCTAAGATTTGAGTTATGAGCTGGGTGGATTATATTATGGGTTGGCTGGTTGATCCGAGTTTGTTAATTTTTTTTACTTTTTATCTAAAATGATATCACTTTGGATAAAATAAATTCAAAAAAAAAAAAAAAAAAAAACATTGACCAAGTCCTGATAACCCGTAAAGCCAAGCCAGATTTGATAATTAGCCATGTTAATTATTACAAGTGAAGAGGTGAAAAATGTTTCATAATATTATCTCCTTGAACAACATAACCTCCGTCAGATAATCGCCAATCTTTAGGTTGAGGACTCATTACCTGAGACTTTGCGGATAAAATTTCTCCAAATTCCTTCAATTGTTCTGGCGGGGAATAATGGTCAATTTCAGCTCCAAGAACAGCAATTGGGATCTTTACCTCTGAAACAATATAATATATTTGTCATCAAATGTAATGCATAAATATCTGTTACTTCCTATTTATCCCAAATCATTTCATAATGACAAAGAAACGAGGGAAGAACCTTACCTCTAATTTCATCAATGGTAAGTGGACCAGGATGCAATATAACTGCAGCTTGAATATCATTAGAACTGGCTAATTTCACTGCCACGATCCCTGAAACAAATATGAATAATCAAATACTACAAGCCAAGTTGATCCTTCTAGTCCACTAGATAAGAGAGCTTGTTCTAGTTTGAGCAAGGTCTTAGATACGAGGGACTCACCTCCCCAGCAAAAACCTGCCGCGCCAATGGAATTCACACCTTTACTTCTTAGAGTGGCAATTACCAATTTTGCATCTTCTTGTCCTTTGTCCTATAAGAGATTAGCTGAGATTAAACTCGAAACTAGCTCATTAAAACACATGCGTGAAGGCTGTCATCTGGTCCAAGTCATGTGTTCGGTATTTATGAAATTACTCTAGATACTCACCGTGTTATGGAGTTTTTTCCATGCCTCTATATCAAAGCCAGGCCTGCTTAGATCAATAACCGGATCACCATAAAAAAAATCAGGAACTACTACGAAGAATCCAGCAGCTGCAACTTTGTCTGCAAGCTTCCTTCACATCAAGAACAATGAAACTACATAATTATTTTGATAAGTGATATCAGGGCAAGTATTCTTGTTGTGATGCCCCAAGTGCAACAGGGAGATTTTTGGACAGTGAAGACAAATAAGCTCAACTCAGTATTATACTCGTAGAATATATAGAGCCTGTTCAGTTACGCACCTGTTCCTTGCCCCAAACTTGGGGTACGACACTTGAGCAAGAACATAAGCATTGCAAAGCCAGATTTATTTCCTTCTATAATAGGTATACTTTGTGGAGGTTGAACATGAATTTTACTGTTAAAAGTTAAAACTCAGAATTGGTTTTGTCCTTTGATCAATTAACATGAAATGTTTTATCTGGATGGGCTATTTTTCCAATCAATAGATGATATCAATATGATAGTTATAAAACTCTGCTCTAAAATAACTTTGTTTCAGCATTGCTGCTTTGAAAAAAACTTAAAAATGTCAAATCATGTTCTGTCTCACTCAATTCAACTGATTTGCGGGTTCAATCATTAGGTCAATTAGATTTAATTAGATCAACTATGAACGCTAATTGATTTTCCCTAGCCTCGTTTTATTTTCCCTTTTGAATTGAATCTTAAAAATGGTCTGTTAGATAACAAAGTCAAGAGCCAATGAATTGAGATTAAAAAACTGGCCATGGAAACACCAAACTTCATTCTATGAGAGAATTATGTTACCTCAAATTCGGAGCTTCATAACCTGGAAAAATACGTTTAAAGATGAGATAACAGGCCAATCAGTATAGTAATTTTCTAAATAAACACACTCTTTCACAGAGAATAGAAAGCCCATCTCAAAATCAACAAACCTAAGAAAGTGGAAATCAAGAAATGGAAAGGGGGGGGGGGTGAGGCTTGGTGGGCTCTTACCAAAAACATCGGCAATGATAAGGATGGCGAGCTTGGAATCTGAAGCACCAGTAACATAGGTTTTAAGGCCGCCAAGTTCTTGGACTGTCCCTGCTCCATAATCTGGGGTCAGTTTCGGTGGGTTCTCAAAACACTGAGGACTTGACATCTATCAACTGTTTTACTAGCAGACTTCACGCTTGGAAATGGGAGAGACAAGGAGAATCAAGATGTTTTTACAAAAAGATTGTAGAAAGTTAAATCATGTAGCATCATTACGCACGTCAAAGAGGGCTGCTAGACAGATACCATTGCTTCCGTCACCTCTTATCGACATTGCTTTCGTCAAAGAGGGCTGCTAGACATATACCATTACTACTATTAAAAAAAGAGATTGCAAATTGAATATAATATTTTAATTGCCTTAAATTGAAAAATGATATTGTCTGATATCAAAGAAATTTGATTAAATAAGAAATTTTGAAACTAAATTAATGGAGCTGAAGAGAGGTTTCCCCAGGTTTCATCACTAAATGAGTTATATAAACAAAATTAGTTTGCATAACTTCAAGTTAAGGTAACAAACACTCTCTCCTCATCCTTAACTCTTGACGGGAGGGTGTTTAACATAACTTTTATTTTTATGTATTTTTTATTTTTTAATTGAAAAAATATTAAATTAATATTTTTAATGTGTTTTATAGTGTTAAAAATTGAAAAAAAATATGAAAAAACTCATTTTAATATAAATTTAAAATTAAGTTTATTTTAAAAAACACACTCCATCAGCATCATTCATAGAATCTAACATCCTTTAGATTGCCGACCGAACTCACCCTAAAGAAAACAAAAACTGAATGTCCTTGACTACGTACATTGATTCTCACGCACAAGCTTTCTTCCCTTCGATACTGATCTGTCTTAATTAGTTGTCAGAACCACCTAATGCAAACAACAGAGAGCATGCGCTATACGTAGTAGCTATAGACAAGGGACCAAATCCTACGTAGAGGACTCTCTAGTCTCTACATCTATGTTATGTATAATTTGATGTAGGAAGTACTTGCAAGCTCGATGATTTGTTTGGATAATTGACAAAAAAATCTACTAACATGTATCTGGACTTTTATACTGTTTGCAGCCACTGAACTTTTGCAAGAAAAGATGGGAGATGCATGTGGACAAATGCCACGGTTTTTGGACTTGGAGACCTGTGCCTACAAGCCCTATCTAGACTAGAGTGCTGTCACCACTTCTTTTTCTTACAAGATAAGAGTACCTCCAGCTTAGATTTGTTTCTGATCAGGATTATTCATGGTTGTTAATACGAGTAGTAAGATTAATTAAGGTATATATAAGTTGTGAGATATCATGTTAATCAAAAAAATAAAGATAATGCTGTTCTTCTTCTAGCTTGAAGTAATGCAGCACTCAACATGAATCAATTACGCGCAGGTGTTACGAGGCTGGATAGATAAACACTCCCATGAAGATATACATGTTTAGTGACGAGGACAATCCCTGTAAGAGATTTTGATCTTGAGGAGACCCTACCTTGCTAAAACCATCTGAGGTAGGTTAGGCAAAGTTTGGGTTGGCGAAGTGAAGGGTAGCCAAGACTTTCACGTGTGTTAGACATCTTGGTCCATGATGTTTTTTTAACTTATATATAATTTAGTCAGTTAATTCTATTTCAAGCAACTGGGAATCGTTCCCACGCCACATAAAGGAAGGGAAAAAAAAAAAAAAAAAAAAAACCCTACCTCCTAACCCAAGACCCAACGATCCTCTAACCTATAAAAATCCGTATGGTTCATGATCATCCGAGTCACCTCATCCCTACAAATCCTCGTCCAAAATGAAGGAAAAGAAAAGTTATGGCATTCAAAAAAAGGAAATCATTCATCTTGGTACTCCTCTATAATTGAAGGAATAAAGACAAGGCACCAGGGAAAGAAAAAAAGGCTCACGGGACGAGAGGTTCAATAGGGTTATAAAATGGTATATGATGTGATGACACTGCTCCTATCGATTTATCATTCTTGTACTAGTAATTATTCACCATCCATGCCAGGGTAAATCTTACTTTTAATCAAGAATCTTTCTTTCATGTACCATAGGTAATTATAGAAAGTAACAATGTCTTGAAAGGAAAAGCAATGAAAAGTCCGAATTTTTATTTCATTCTTTGCAAGAAAATGGTGAAGTGGTGAGCCAGCTTTTATCTTTTAACATGGCGTCAAAACACACATTTTTCTGACACCGCAAGTGCATGTTATTACAGTGGCAGAACACAAGCAAAGACATTATTCATTAAATCAGCTTCAAGATCCACTTGTCCCTACACCACTCATCTGCCACAGCTCAAAAGATGACATCCATCTCCACAGCAAGAGAATCTTATTCACTTCATCCATTACAGACACGCATAAAACATCGAGGCATAGGACAACAAGACGAGCAGCAAAAGAACAGCAAAGATAAACATACTCAAATTCAAGCACTCCACTACTACTACTAACATCAATCACATGGTTCTACACTCCAAGTGTCAATCCATACAAATCTGACAAGCCCATAGTAGGGCATTAAAGGACTTCACACTACATAACTATGGTCACATGTCCCATTACTGTGCAAGACCATGGGCAAGCCAGGATGGAATGAGTGAAAACAAACAAGACTTTATTAAGAACATTTGATCAAAGAGTGGACCCCAACAATTGATGATTAACCACTGAGCTTCTCCACAGTAGTATCCCACACCAGAAATTTTCTTTGTACTGCTACTTTTTAATGAGAGTTTAATACCAGAATGATTTGTGTGAGTTTAAAGAGACCAAGACAAAAGCATGAAATCAAAGAAAAGGGTAGGGTGGATAGTGGGACCCGAATTACCTAACGCGCATGCACTAAATCCATGGGGGTTCTCAACACTTGAAGAAAAGGAAGTCCTCATTTACAGCACAGCCCACCTCTACAATCAACCCACGCGTTCAATTCCTTTGAGACTTTGTTAACCTTTCATCCACAATAAAGCTAAAAGATAATCATTTCTGGTCAACAAACAAAACCCATTTTTTCTTCACCTTCTGCAAGCAAAACAGCCATATCATCCCACTATTTCTCTCCTTTTATTGGCCCATTATATACAAGCCCTTGAGGGGGGGAAAAGTTGGAAAAAGAGCCCCCACATGAGAAAAAAAAAGCTAATATAGTGATTTCAAACTCATCAATCATTCAAACCAAGAATTCTTGAGTAGCTACCTTTCGTTCATTCTTCCTTCCTTCCACTTTTTAGCAAACATGCTACCATGGAATGAGGAAATGAGACTTAATGATAGTTCACTCCAAGCGTTTTGGCTTTGAGCTTCAGAGACTTCAAGTAATTTATAGCTTCATCAAGGACCAACAACGGTTCCTTATTCTTTGCACCAGGGATTATGCTCTCCAGAATTTTCAAGGTTGCATGAATCTTATCCTTTCTAAATTGCTTGCTTCCCAAAATGGAAACCAGTCCCTCTTTTTGGGTTTGGCCTATAGCATAGCTTGATCCCATATCACTGTCATATCCATTGTCATATCCGAGAAATCTTTCCACTTTCACTGAACTAGCAGTGTCTACTGGAGATGATTTTTTGTACCCACCATCGATCAATTTCTGCCTTTTGTTTGGACCTTCAGAACTAGTAACTTCCTCTGTTGTTTCCTCTACTTGTTCTTGCGTCCCGTGACTTTTAATCAGAATGGGAAAGTGACCAGTGCTCCTTACTTCATCATCATCACTATCGTCATCGTCACTTCCACCATCATCTTCATCATAATCATCGCCATCCGAGTCTAGCAACGCATTGATTTCTTCAGTGTCCTCGTGCATCTCAGTTTCTTCACCACTAAAGTGATTCTCGTCTGATACTTCATGTAACTTCAGCTTCATCGGGTCCATTTTTGCTGCATATTCTTTGTAGTTAAAATAACCAGGAACCGGCTTTGCATCAGCTGTAGTTGGTTTTGGGACAGTAAGTCCAAAGGAACTATACATCAACCTTTTTTCATTCCCAGACTGATCGAAAATGAAGAACCTTCTCTGGCATCCAACAATTGGATTTGGCACACCTCCCCTACCAAGCCCATAAGAAAACACAGACAAGTTTTCTTTGACATATGGGTTTGTACCAGGAAGAAAATTCTGGGAGTGAGGGGGTAAACGAGGCAACCCATAGGTTTCATTGCCTTGTAGTGTCCCAAAATTTGGAATGCTTGGAACTGCTAACCCTGGCATTGACATATTTGCAGACGTCATGTAAGTGCCAGGGTTCATACATGCTGGCGAACATTGTAGTTGCGCAGGATCCAAAGATGTGGTCATGCGATTGAAATTTGGTGATTGCCAAGTAGAAAGTGGTGGAAACAGCCAAGAACCTTCAGCCTTAACCATCCAACCAAAATAATTACCTGTAGATGAAAATAAAAGAGAGAAAATAAATTAGTGTCTAGAAAAGAATCTGTTATTATTTTAGCTTCAGACCCAGAGGTGAGATATCGCAAACATACCAAGAGTTGTGCTTTGATTTGCAATGCGGAATTAATTGCTGCTTCGTTTAGGAACAAGAAAAGGAAAAGGAAAAACTACAAATTCCAGCTTGATACTATAACAGAAACGTGGAATCAATCTACGTGACAGGTTTAAGCAAATGACGGAAGTATTCAGCCTGCAAAAGAGTACCAGAAACAAGGAATGAATTAGAATCGCCACCAAACAAGGAGCAAAAAGAAAGCCATGGACTCTAAGAGCAAAAATATACATTTCAATTCTTTGACAAAAATACTTTCTTATGAACTGCTAATTAGTTGCATCGCGCAAACAGTTAAATAATAAAGGAAGCATTAAATGTTTTATACTAACCTGACAATCCTGCAATGGTTGATAGCATGCAATAACTTTAACTATAATTGTTAGTTTTCCAGCACTTCCATTCTCGTGTTTCAATGCCCGAAATCTTGTTTGACTAGCTGCTTGGCACACCATAACTTCTTTTGAACACTTAAAACTCAAAACTATCCAGATGAAGGTTACAACACGGAGCAATTGCCTAATAATCGAAAGCAGGGTAAGGAAAAGCTCGGTACAAAGATCAAAGATGGGCTGGACTTAGAATAGCAGAAAAAAGGAGGAAGAAACGCCGTAGAAACAGAAAACTTGAATTGGAAAAACAGAATGAAGATCGAACAAAAAGAGAAACTAAGGAAAGTTATATTGTTTTCTTGTTATCCTTTCAGCTAATCCTATAAAAATCACAATAAAAGATGAAAAAGTGACTAGATCCCATTAACAATTTTGTAAGGAACAACAAGCCCAGAGTCTCAAAGATTGAAGTTCTTTGGAAAGGTGATTTACAGAATAACCCTGCAATACAAATTCAAACGCATAACTTTGCGGATCACGTCAACTGGTGGACTCAACCAAGGCATATTGTTTCCCTTCGGTGCACTAATGAATTATTCACAGATATCTACTCTAAGTATATATGCCCAGATTTCCTGCAAAGGGTAGCATAAAAAACAAGAAACATGAGCGAAATGGTACAAAATGCAATCAGATAGAAATGCAATAAGATGGTGAACAATAAGAAGTAAAATTGTGGAACAAACTCATAAATAACCTCTACAAGCTTAAACCTTGGCTATCAAATTTGACAAGATGATTTTTGTTTACGAGCACAAAACTACAACTAAATTGCACTCCATAACTGAGCTTCATAAACTTCCCTCGACATCAACAAGAAACACAAGAATTTTCATCATATTCTGCTTTCATGTTCTGCCATTTTCTACCAACTGAAAGTATGGTAAAGATAACTATAACCAAAATAAGCTGAGCTGAACTTTCAGCATTGCTATCTCATGAAAATTATCGAAGATACCAAAAAGAAAAACAAAGAAATTAGCATCTCTATCTATATTGATTATTCTCATCAAGCAAGAAGGGTAATCCAAATTCTCTCCTGAATCCATAATTTGGAAACTTTAAGCTTAAAACAAAACAAAGCACCAAACTTTCACAGTTACCAAACAGAAAAACGAAAACCCATCAAGCAAAAAGAAGATAAAACCAAAAAAACAATTCAAACCAGAGACAAATTCAACAAAAATCCAACAAACATCAAGCAAAAACAGGAAGGCTCAAAACAAGAAAAAAGAACCCATAAAGATAAAACTAAAATTCAATCACTTACAGTAAAAAAATAATACTAATATCTTTCGTTGCTCAGATCCAAATACACGAGTTGACTCAAAAGGAAATCTTAAAAACACTGAAATATTACAAGGAGAGAGGGAGAGAGGGAGAGAGGGAGGAACAGTTAAAAGTAGAAGTACAAGAAAGTTGTGACTGAAGAAGTGAGCGTGCTAAGAGATGTTAAGATTTTAAAGAGTTTTTATGACCATATTGTCCTTTTACTGTTATAGAATAGTAGTTGACCTATGTCCATGGTTAAGCTAACCTAACATTAGTTATATTTACCGTTGATTGAGTAATGCCCCCTCTCTCTCTCTTATTTGGATTTTTTTTTTTTTTTTTTTAAAGTAATATTTTTTAAAAAATTATTTTAATGGTACGAAATAGGTTGAGGTATAGTTTATAAGATGGATTTTTTTAAATAAGAAAAAAAAATTTATAAAATGATTTTTATTACTGTTTATTTTTTGTATTTAGAAATGAAAACATTGTATTTAAAATTATATTTTAAAAGTGTATTTTGATTGAAAAAATATTAAATTAATTTTTTTAAATAATTTTAATGAGTTGATGTAAAAAATAAAAATAAAAATTTAATATATTATTTTAATATATTTTTATATAAAAAATATTTTTGAAAAATAATATACTATAATATTAAAAAAACACAAAAGTAGTTCAGATATATAATTAATGGGAATAACCCTTAATTGTTAAATCTTATTTTCTCCTTATTTATAATGTTTTGAATTCAGGATTTATAGGAATTTATTTTCTTAGTGCATCGTATTATTAGCATAGAAAATATTTTTTAGGTCGTTTATAAAAAATAATATGATGCTCTTACCAACGAATATAAAAATAGTAATAATAATTAATGTGAATAGGCAAGTAAACAAGATCTAATTGATTTTTAATTCTGGTTGAGGTCCTACCATACTACAACAATCTTGTTAAACATAAGCTTTATAGATTGTGACAAGAACTAGGAGAACTAACTGAAGCCACGAGAAGCCAATGGCAACCCAAGCTAATTCCAGCAAAGACTAAACCACCCCTGAGCCTCAAAAATGAACCGGCGTTCCCAATTCATAGAGCCTGGGTCCACAGTACCAAAACAGTTCTTGGCAACCCAAACCGAGAGCCCCAAACCCGAACCATATTGCGGCAAAGACCAAACCACCCTTGAGTCTCATACTCTAATGAGCGCAAAGTCAAATCGAGCATGTCCATGGTGTAGAGATTAGGAGCATCACTGGAATTGTAATAGCAGTTATCATTTAAAATATTTTTTTATTTAGATATATATTAAGATCATTTTTATATTTTTTTAAATTATTTTTTATATTAGTGCTTCAAAATAATATAAAAATACTAAAAAATTTTAATTTTAAATAAAAAATTAAAATTTTAAAAAAACACGAATTAGACCATGTTTTCAAACAGATCCCAAAAAACCTAAATTCACAGTGCTAAAACAGTAATATTCCCACATGATTTAGATTTTCTCCACTTTTTATTTGAAAGTATCAATATTCTATATTTAAAATCTGAACCACGTTAGTTTATATATATAACTGCAATATTTTTATATATATTTTTAACGAATTATGATGTTATTTATAAGCATAAATTTGATTTAACGTTTGTGTATTAGCTTTGTTAAAAAAAAAACAATGCAATTTACAAAATGTTTTGGCACATAATTTATTCGGAATTTAGTATGTACTACCAAATTCATTGCATTGGAAATTATCTCTCTCAAGTTGCATAAGAAGAGAGAATCATCGAAGATATATACATGCTTCCTAGGCGTGGCGTGGGTTCAAGTTTTCATGATAAAAGCTTGTAATTATGTAAATTATTAAACATGTAGCGGGTTGATTTTTTAACCTGATTATAGCTGAGTTTTAAAAGAATTAGTTGAGAGTTGATTCGAACTCAATATTATTTTTATTTTAAAAAAAAATTTGAAATAATATTGTCAAACATATAATTTGACCTCAAACTAGTTATAAATCGGCATAATTTAACAACCTTGCATAAGATAAAAGGAATGCATCGCTTAAGAATTATAATATAATTAGTCACAATTATATTAAGCTTTTATTTTTCATTATAAAACCTCCTTTTACATTTTAAAATGTGATTTATAATGATTTTATTTAATTTCAACTAAATTTTAAAAAAATTAATTGAAAGTTAGCTGGACTCGATTAAACTTAAATAACTCGATATCATTTTTATTTAAAGAGAAAAACTTGAAACAACACGTCTAATAACTCACAATTCTGTTGAATTTCTATTATTTGTAAAACTTCCATTTACTTTTCATATTGTGAATTTTTTTTTTTTTTTTTGAGGTTCATAGATTTTTGTGTTTCTAAGAATCCATGGACTCGCAGCCAGAGCACTTGAATAGACTGAAACACCATGGGGCTCAGCAGGTTTAAGATCCATTTCAGCAAAACAAGAGCTGAAGGTTTGAGCTGGGCTAGCCCAAGTCTTTTTTTTATGGCATGATTGCAATTATACCAATAATGATAATAAACACCTTAAATCATATAGTCATTAAAATGTGCCATTGCTCATAAGTATCCTCTCTACTACTTGCTAATCTAATAATTAAAATACTCATTTCCCATCTCAAGGCAGAGAGAAGGTGATCTACATAGTGCAATATTGACCCCACAGGAAAAAAAAAATTAATATAATAAATTAAAAGAGCCTTGTATTAACTAATAATTAAAAGGGAATCGATTGCAGGCTCCAACTTATGCACAAAATATATATAATATATATATATATATATATATATATATATATATATATTCTTGAATCTTGAATTTTTAATTGTAGATAGCACTCGTGTATATAGAAATCCCATAGTAAAAGTATATAATAAAAAACCAATAATGATGAATTATATTATATATAAATTATTCATGAGAGTGGAGGGAACAAAAAATCATAGGGCTAACTAATATTTAATCAAAAAATAACTCTAAGGGATATAACTTCAACCGGTTAAATTTTAATTTTGCTCTCTAAAAAACACTAGTATGAGTTTCATAAATTTTAAGGTTATTAGAGGCTTACATGGTCATTAACTTCAGAACCTCCCATAAGATTAATCGAGGTACACACAAACTGACCCGGATATCCATGTTAATTAAAAAAAACATTATAAGGTCTTCCCGTTTTTAACGCAATCAAATATGATCCAAATTTTCCATCAGATGGGTTGCAGGATACAAGGGCATTGTTCCTCTCTTCTCTTGCTTGCAAACTAAATAATAATCAAATCAATTGCTTCAGTTTCACCCCTTTTTTTTTTTCTTATATTATATTAATCTAGTGCTTAAATATACACCTTGCCTCCTTCCCCAAATTGAATCCTTATTGTTAAGTGTCCGGAAAATAGAATAATTCAGCATTCGACTGATTAGGTAAACTTTTTTCCCATTGCAGGCCTTAAAGTTTAAATCTCTTTTATAAATCAGCTTTAGTAATAATTTCTTGAGGAAAAAAAAAATAACTTTAATTCCATAAATTTAGTAATACTGGGCAAGCAAGGTTGTTTTATGGCAATCAACTAATTCCGGGTTAATGTTTAATAGCTATACCGTATAAGCTTAATTAAAAAAGAATTTAAACGATGAATAAATAGAATCAACATGAATTAACTTGATAAACTAATTTATTAAATTAAGGGAAAAATAAATAACAATATTTTAATGAATAATATTTTATAAGTTTAACTATATATAATGATTTTGTTTTTGTTTAATTTAATTTAATTTAATAGTAGGATGGTAAAAGTTGTCAAATTCGAGCTGCAACTAGCAAGAGTTTGATGGGGATATTTCAACAGAAATTATTGTTATTGACCCACTCTCATCTAGTTTTCCTTCAATAATACCATCACCACTAGGTCTCATGATAAACGTTTTGATCTCCTTGCTTGATGGGTGACTTTTTTATTTTTTTTTACAATCGTTGTATTATTTTATATCATTGAAAGATTTGTAAGTAAAGATTGCGAGGAACAGTATAAGATAATTTAACTTAATTTAATAAGTAAATAGTAAAAAAATAAAGTGATTAAATATATAAAATAATTGTAACTGTGCTAGACAAACTTTTACTTGGGTGTAGAACTACCCGACAATAATACTGTGTTTCAGCACATTGATTCACGTGCAACAAGGATATAATGCAGCATCATTGTTCAAACCACGAGAGCAGAATATTTCTAGTTCATGTCTTTTTTTTTTGGTAAGCTATTTCTAGTTCATGTCGCTAATGAAATCTTGCTGTAGAAGAGAGGCCTCAAGATAGATTTATTTATTCTCAACCCTTGAATAGCCGTATGTCACGATCATATGGAGAACTGTGACTGCTGAGGTCTAGCAAACTTTTAGCCATGAGCCCAGGAGGTGAAGATGAGGTGAGTGGTCTTTCAAGCATGAAGGAAGAGCTCAGAAGCCACGTTTAGAACCCTAGCATCTGATCATCATGATCTGAGGAATCGTATTGCAGAACCATAGCTCGCTATTGTTCATCAGTACTCATGTTCTAGCTACCACTCTCTTAGACAAATCATGAAGGAGAATAAAAATTATATTGCTTCCAATAAATAATTAAAGTTGAACAAATAGATCAATAAATATATGTGAATTTTTAGTTGAACTCATCATAAGTCATAATCAGAAATCTTTAAGCATTTTCCTGACTTGCTCCAGCGTGACAAATAGCACTACAGTAAAAGGTCCTTGCCTTGAAATTGTAGGGATAAACCCCTTGTACAAGGCCATAGGACCCTCTACCCTGACCGTCTTCATTGCACAATCTAATGCACCCTTGTAAGGTGGTTCCACTCCGGGCTCAACCTTCATATTCATAACTCTAGTCTTGATCACATCAATGGGGTTTGAAGCAACAGAAGCAACAAAACCAGCCACAAAACTTGCCGTGACATGGGTTCCAATCCCATCATTCATCAAACCCTTCTCCAAAATCATCTCCTTGGCTTGATCATATGTTGCAAGCTGCGATGCAGTCACAATCATTGCGCGATTGATTGTAAGACCTGAACCGCGCCATAAGCTGGCAACACCCTCATGCTTTGACATTTGACCTAGGGCATCCACAACACTCTTGTAGTTTCTACGTTGTTCAATAGGGAGACGCCCATCAGCCTGCATACGAACCATTGCCACATCTGCAGGGTTACCAACTGCCGCCCCGACAGCACCGGAGATCAATCCAGCCACTATCTTACGTGCAAGTGGCATGTTATTAGTCTCCGAATCAGTCCATTTATGTTTGAGGACATCATAAAGGCCCATACGAGTGGTGGAGTATAGGGTTTGGCGTAGTATGGTGGCGGAGACACCGGAGAAAAGGGCATTAGCACCTTCGGATTGGATGATACGTAGACCAATGGAAAGGGGTCCAACACGGGGTAGAGGAGGGACTTCTAAGGTGGTCGGTAAGGATATGTTGGCGGCAGAGCTCAAGGCAAAAGCAGGGCGATAGGATTGCAAGGCAGATGGATTTGGGATGTGGGATTCACCTTGAAGTTGCATCCGGACCTTGATTAAATCTAGAGGGTGTGTGGAAGCTCCAGCAATGATGGAGGCAATACCACCTTCAGCAAAACCTTTCAAACCCATGTTATGATCTAATGGAATTTTCGAAGGCTGATATATTGATCAAACAAAGAGTTGAATTAATTGGGAATTCTGACAGACAATTGAAGAAAGTGAATATGGGAGAAAGAAGTGAGCTGCGATGTGTTGATGAGTGTTAAGAGGGTCATCCATGTTTATATACAGAGAGTCGAATGAGAGCAGGGAAAGAACATAGAGACCTTCTTGAAACCTTGACGCGGCTACCTCACTTCCAGATATCGTTGACTGTGCTCTTCTACTTGGTGTGCTTGCTTGTTCAAAGGTGATTTCTTGTGACCGATATCGGCAGTATCGGTTTGACTGACTTCAAAATAGCTAAAAGTAGGCCATACAATTCAACTTGACAAGGGGGGTGCCACTTGTGGAATTAAATGGGATGCTTATTTATTGGAAATGTTCTGTGTTTTGTCCTCTGTGCTACCTGCCACATCTCATTTCAGCTGCGGCATTTTTTGGTTGAAAGTGTCCACTTTGTTTGCAGACTCAGACCAGCCCAACCAGCAATTTTCGAGGATTGTTGACAATAACACAGAAAGTCTCTTGTTTTTTCTGCGTGTGTGCGCGTTTGCCAGTGGGAGGAGGGCTGATACTGATGTGTCATGTGAAGGTCACTGCTAGAGGTCAGAGGTCTTGACCCTAACAAAACTCCATTCCATTTAAGAAACTTGCCTCCGATCAAGACTTGCCAGAAAACCAAAATTGCTTCTTTTTGTCCTGTTACTTGATTTCGCCAACACATTGTTTATTTTTGCATTCTAGGTAATTTTAAAAGATGCACTTAAAAAATTATTAAATTAGTGTTTTTTTTTTTAACATTTTGGTATAATTTTAATGTATTAATATCAAAAACAAAAATCTAGAGAAAAAAATTATTTTAATATATTTTCAAATAAAAAATATTTTTAAAAAACAATCTTCATCACAGTACCAAACACTAAAAACACATGCAGATAATATTTAATCACCCCAACTAAATACAGTATCAAACAGCATCTATCTTAGATCCAGAGCTTTCGCATAATTTTTTCAATGCAACACACAGAACACTACTGAGTTTTACATCGGTGTCTATTTGCTGTAGGGGTGAACGCAGGCAAGGATGCCAATTTACTTGTTTGATTAAAGAGCATGTTATGGTGCTAATATACCACTAATCAATTCCACAAGCTATCTGGTCATATGGTGGCACGAGCAAAGCATAAAACATGAGAAAACTGAGTGCTTCATAATGCTTATCACCAAATCATTTGCTCATTTCAAGATGACGAAATGTTTAACCAAGCTACAAACCTTGCTCCTAGTAAGGGAACAAGAGTAAATAGCTCCATCTTAAACATATTACATGTTCATCAAACGCTGGGAGATAATATTCATGTCTATGACAAGTTATTTAGAATAGCCTCCTCCCACGATTTACTCACTCCAAACTTAGGACTTCAATCTCAAAATCCAGGACCGAGTTTGGTTGTATTCCCCAAGCTGGAAATCCACCAGCTCCATAAGCATAGTCAGGAGAACACTGAAAAATCATTCAAGAAGATCATTTGTCGTTAGATATAGAAACTTTAGAGAGCAGCACAATCCAATTCTTGATCTATCAAGGAGCATGCTTACACAAGTATGCTGTAGCTATTTGTAAGCAGTTCAAATGATCAGAGTATAGATGGAAAAATGTTAAAAGTTTCACCAATTTGAAGTGTTCTTAATTTTAACAAATAAAATAAAAAAAAAGTAAAGGGTAACTGTAACCTCCAACAAAATCTCAGAATTACTCGATCAGAGCAAGAAAATGGGTGAGTGGTGAGCCACAGTGAATGTGAAGGAGGAAGAAAAGAAAAGGGCATGATTATTTTTATTTGACATAATATGATGGTAAGTGATTTGAATAGAGAGGATTGATTTCCTAACATTTGCCAATTATTTGGAAAGTATCCCTGGATACTATTAGAATTGCAAGCTACATGAAAATACATATTTCAAACAATATCAATCCGTATACTCAAACAAGGCAAACTGACACTTGTAAGATTTTTCTGCAATCACAGAAACATTGTGTTCCATGCCTTTGCCAACAATAATTCAACTGAAACCACAAAATAGTGATTCTCAATTCACTTGATGCATGACAGACCATTTCATTGGCAGCATTGAAAAAATACAGAATAATAAGGAAATACCCGCAGGCGAGCAACTTCTCCCACTTGCATTCCCATGACACCTTCATCCCATCCTGCAATAAATTGAATGGGATAATAAGTTCTTCATCAAAACATATCCTATTAAACATTTACAAACAGAGGCAAATTGGCCATCTAAAGCAGCGATTCTATTAACTTGATACGTAACATGCTTATAACCAATGAAAACTACAAGGCTGTAATGAAATTGAATACACAAAGAAAGTATGCAGTTGGATCTATCAAGAAATAGGCATTTCATTTCCTCTGTAAAGCATGCAGTAAAATTTCTGGTAATGCCAGAATTTTCTTGTTTAGAAAGATACACTCAGTGCACCTAACATGTGTACCATTTCATCAACAAAAATGAATAGCCAGAAAAAATCTGCAAGTCTTCCTATATCAAGAAAAGAGGAGTTAGTGGCCACAAAAGAAAAGGCAGAATGAAGAGCGTAATAGGGAAACAAGCACTGGCATCGGCTAATTGTTAGAATTTTTTTGATTTCTTCCATCTCAGGGTCAATTGTTTTCATGTTCACATCACCACTAAAATCATGGGGGGAAGAAATAGAGAAAGCAGATAGCTACTACTATTCATCGACATAGCTTTTAAGAAGTACACATGATCCTATAGTCAAACCCTTGCTTATTTTCACTGAATGAAAGCAAACAAAAAGATTGTTATTCGTAGCAAACACAAGATACCAGGCTCCTACCCTTTATGACAGATCCTTGGCCAATTTTGAATGCAAAAGGCTTTTGCCCTGGATCCTTGGTGCTGAAATAAAACAATCAAACAAACAAATAAGAAGCACAAAATTCAACTCCACAAATAGCAAGACTACAACAAAGAATACAATTTTTCGAATAAAATTTTTTCCAATTGCAACAAAATAAAACAACACAATCCTCCTCACCTCCAAAACTTCTGTGAGAGATCACGATTTTTCCCTGCATAAAAAAACAACCAACATCACTCCTGTAGTTTAATTCTTTATTCAATAATACAGAAGCAATCTATTTCACTCTTCAAGCATTATCTCCCTAACCCACAAAAAAAAAGAGAACTTTTTCACCTCCTTGAACTCAAATCACAAACACGACTCAAAAAACCCTTATATTATAACATCTAACCCAATCCTTTCACCAAACAATAAACACACCCTATTAAGCTCTTTCACACCCCATATGCTTCTCTACTAACCCCCCCCCACCCCCAAAAAAAAAAAAATCAAAACTTTTTCTCCCTCGGCCTCAACTCAAACACACAAAAACCCACCTCGAGAAACCATAAATTACAACATCTAGCCCTAATAATTCCACGAATTAAAAGGCACACACGATAACAATCTACCCATATAGAAAAAACCAAACTTTCACAATATTGTAAAACTCAAATCCCAAGTCTCTAAACTTTCATAGATTTCATCAGTAACCAGACAGAAAGCAATAGAATTCCTAACTTGCAAATCAAAATAAGTAAATAAAAATAGAGTTTTGTCAAAAAAAGAGCTAGCTAACCAAAACCAGTGCAATGAACGGTCACGTTTTGACCAGCAGTTGGTTTGGGACCAGTTCCGGGTCTGATAACTTGTTTCTCCACTCCCATTTTTGTGTTATTGTCGACTTCTGAGCTTAGCTTTGCTTTGCTTGAGATATGTTTGCTGCTGCGGTTTTTTTTCGATCTACACTTCTATAGTGCCACCGAATGGTTTTCACACGTGCCACGCACGTGATGAGATGAATGAATAATTGAATATTGTTAAAATGATTATATATATATAGGAAAGATGATATTTTCTGTTTGAAATTTGAAACGCAAAGACAAATAGTGGTATCTGTGTTTAACCATTGCATTGTAGTGACTTACTAGATTATTGTTACAGGCTATGCCGTGGATTCGAATATAAAAAAAATATTCAATTGCTCATGTTTTCTGGTAAAAAAACTTAAAACGTTGTGGAGGTTAGTATAGTTAATTTTTTAAGTTAAAAAATAATATATATAATCAGTAAAAATATAATTTAATTAAAAAATATATATTCAAGATGACATCTTTTTTTTTAATATTAAAACGATAATATATTAGATTAACATGCATTCACTTGTTAAATTCACAATCCATATCATGAGACCGTGATAACCTCGTAAAAAGTAAATTGAAACAACTTATAAAATTTAATTTCAAATTAATCTAATATTAAATTATGAAATTTTTTAAAAAAAATTAAAAATTGATAAAAAAAGGACCCAAACCACCTCGGGTTAATTTGTCAAACCTGGCGACTCAAGTCATGAAACAATGATAATCTTATAGAAACAAAATCCAAACAAAGAATAAAAGCTCAATTCTCAATCAACCCAATATTAAAGGATTAAAATTAAAAAAAACTATTCAATTAATAAAAAAGACACAAAAAAAATTCTTAGGTAAACTCGCCAAACTTATAACCGAAATCATAATACTAGGATAACCTTATAAAAAACAAAACAAATTATAAAGTTCAATTCATAATCAACCCATTGTTGAATGATGAAATTAAAAAATAAAATTCAATTAAAAAAAACCCCAAAAAGGATTTACATTAACTTGTCAAACCCGTAACTTTAGTCATGAGACCGAAAAAATCTCATATAACTATTTATTTGAGTGAAATTTAATTAAAAAAAATAAGGAAAAAAAAAATTTCCCTAATAAACAAAGGTCAAACCCCTGGCTAAAAAGAGAAGGTCACTCGTGAGGCTGCAAGGCCAAGCCTGTACACTTGGATGTGCATTTTTTCTATTGGCAAATGGGAAGGTCGTCTACCTTTATTTTCATATAAAAATTAAATTAAATGACACGTTGTTTGCAATTCTGCCACCGACAATCTTAAGTGACTGGAAAGTCGAGTCTCAAACTTTTTGAACCCCAAAACCCCATTTATCAACCCTTTTTTTATCTGAAAATACCTAAAAATCACCTTAGTAACCTAAATAACCTCATTTATGGCCTTAAATTAGCCAAAAATTGGTTAAACACTAAGATTCAACCCAAACCCAAAAACATTTACTGAGTCTAAATCTATTTTCTCAAGCAAGATAAAAGTAAAAATAACACCCTGATGAAACTTTTATCATCAAATAAAACTCGTTGAAACTAAAATTGAGTTTTTTCATGGCCATAATCAAGGCAACAATCACATTCTCTATCCTCTCCCATTTTTTAACCATTCATTATCTCATCTCTCTAACTCAGATATTGAAATGAAATAAAAATGAAGTTCAAGGATAAAAAAAAAAAAAAAAAAAAAACACATTAAACAAGGATTAAAAATAAATTTTTTCTTTGAAGAAACAACTTTAGGGCTAAAAATGCTAAAAAATTGCCTCAAAACTATAGTGGTATAAAAAAGTCTATGAATTTGTTTTAGTGCAAATTAATGATCAATTTATGATGATAAAGCTTGTAAGAAATTGTGCTTATAAAGAAACATTATGAATTGTAATAGTGTTTCACAAAAATTGGTTTTTTTTCATTTTGGTCCTTTTTTCC
This sequence comes from Populus alba, assembly GCF_005239225.2. Lineage (NCBI taxonomy): Eukaryota > Viridiplantae > Streptophyta > Magnoliopsida > Malpighiales > Salicaceae > Populus > Populus alba. The sequence goes on from NC_133290.1 coordinate 13,849,472, forward strand.
TTATTTGTTCCTTTAAGGTTGCATTTATTCGAGATTGGGTTTGGTAATTTGTTTTGACTACCTAGGTTATGGGATCCTAGGGTGTCAAGAAAAGATTTTTGTCTCTCAGCTGATGATTGGTTTGAAAAACTTATATAAAATTTAATTGATTTAAAAATTTTGAAGTTGTCGAGGAATTTGAAAAAAAAAAAGTTTGACCCCTTTCTTTTGAAAGAATCAAGGACTGGATTGCATGATCAATGGAAAAGATCCCACAAGTTTTTTTCAATTGATCCTTTTACATTGAGTTTATTTCAAATTGGATTTTATAAATATGAAGATCTTTTAGTGTCGAGGAAAAATATCGACATGCGATTGTTGTTCAATTTTGTAAAATAAAGTTTAATTTTTTTATTTATAATAATGAAGGCTCAAGAGAACAAAATTAAAAATAAAAACAATTATAGGGAATTGGATTAATAAGTAGTGGCAAAGAGGCTAGTGTGTGCAATGCATGTGTTATCGTTTGAAGGAGGTCATCACACTCTAGCAACGCCTATGGATTCTTCTGGTGTTAGAGCGTTGCTTTTCTAGATGACATTAAATTTGTTTTGGCAACTCCTTATCAATGGAGTGGCATGTGTATAATTTAAAGGAGCATGGAGTTCCTTTTTTTTTTTTTTCTTTTTTTTTTTTACTATATATTTTCTCTCTCTTCTCATTGTTTTCCATGATCATAAAAGAGAGTGATATTTATTCTCTAAATAACAAGGTGACCTGTTTTTTTTTTTTACTATATCTTTTCTCTTTCTTCTCATTAGTTTTCATGCACATATAAAGGAGAGTGATACTTCTCTAAATAACAAGGTGTCGTGCCATTTTATTTTTATGTTAAATTTAATTTTTATTATTTTAATTGTTATTTATTATTTTTTTTTTATCTTTTTTTGAATTGATTTTTTTTTTTCAATTTCGCCCCTCGATATTAGGTTGATTGGATATTGGGTTTCATGATTTTTTTTAATGAGGTAATCTGGTCCTCATAACCTAAGGTATAAGTTTGAAAAGTTAGTTTGGGTTGACTTCAACCTTTTTTTTTTTTTTTTTAATTTTCATTCTTCAACATTAATCTTTGTTTTTGTTTTAATTTATATAGGGTCATCACGGTCTCATAACATAACTGTGAGTTTGGTGGATTAACCTAAGTTGACTCATGTCTTTTAAAAAAATATATATTTTTTAATTTCAATCTTCAACATTATATTTATTTGGGAATTGAGCTTCATAATTTTTTTAATTTACTTTTTACAAGGTTATCTTAATCTCATGACCCGAGTTATGAGTTTAGCAAGTTGTCTTAGGTTGACTCAATTGGTTTTTTTATCCTTTTAAAATTTAATATTTTTTTTAATTTTGTCTTCCGGGTTGGCTAGGGATTGAGCAAATTTTTTTTTTTCATTATGCTTTTTATAGGGTTATCCCCTTCTCATTATATATATTGTGTGTTTGGCAGTTTAACTTAAGTTGACTTAATTTTTTTTAGAATTAAATATTTTTTTTGTTTTGTTTTAAATTGATTTTTTTTCTCAGTTTACTCTTTCAACATTAGATTGATTTAAAATTAGTCTTCATATATTATTGTTATTTGCTTTCATATGGTTATCTTATTCTATGACATAGATCATGAGTTTGACAAATTTACCCTTGTTGATCAATGTTATTTTTTTTAATTAAATTATTTTTTTTATTATATTCACCCTTAAATATTGGGTTTGTTGGAAATATGGTTTTGTAATTTATTTTTCATGAAGTTATTGTGATCTTATTATCTGGATTATTGATTTTATATGTTAATTAGGATTATCTTGAATCAATCTAATATATTATTGTGTAAATATTTTATTTTAAAAAAATATAGTTTAATATTTTAAAAAAGATATTATCTAATATACATGATTTTTTTCTTGATTATATTTTTGAGATAGAAAACACGTAAATGATACCTTTATATTTTTTTAAAATTATTTTTTTTCCTGATCCAACAAAGTGCAAGCAAATCATCCAGCACCATATTTTCTATCTTTAATTTTTATTTTATTATGGTGGTAAGGCTTTCTTTTTTTGGTGGTGAAAAGGAGAATCTAAAATTAAACTGGACCATTACTCCTGTAAAAAAAATCAACTGACCAAAAAAAGCAAGAAAAAAATTTAAAACCTAGAAAAAAGGTATCATAGTTCATTAAACTAGTTATGGATGAATCATATTATAGTTAAGAGACTTGGTCGGGTACATAACCTTTCTTAAAACTTGGGTTATAGATTCATTCAAGTCCGTTTTAGTTTTCTCCAAAACAATGTTTTTTTTTTATCAAATAAAAATAGAAATGACATAGCTTCACAGTAACACCGTTTAGGAATTGCAATGTAAATCGTGTTTAAAAAAATTATTTTTTTATTAAAATTAATTTTTTTATATGTTTTAGATTGTTTTGATGTGCTGATTTCAAAAATAATTTTTTTAAAAATAAAAAAATTATTTCAATACATTTTAGCACGAAAAAACACTTTAAAATACAACCACAACCACACTTTAAAATAGACTTGACTTGTTTTAAAAAGTTGGTCAAACCTTGTAAATCATTAAACTAGTTATAAATATATAAGATTATAGATAAGAGACTCAATTAGACCTTAATATATCTTAAAGTCTAAGTTAATGATTGACATGAGTCTATTTATTTATATGAATTCAAAGCAATGTTATTTTGAAAACAACTAAAAACTAAATTAATATTGCCTTGATTTTTTTTTTTTTTAAATATAGGTTAGATCTCATTTGAATTTTGACTAAATCACTCTAGTTGTGGGTTAACTCACTAATCACCCAAAATTTCCCCGTCAATTACATTAGCGGTCCAAATCAAAACCGAATTAATCCAAGGTTAGGGCTCAAATCATGGATTCCCTAGTCAACCCACCAGCCAAGACCTGTTTTCAGAACAGAGTGTCAACACAGGACTAAGCAAAAATTCAAAAAGTCCATCATTAAGCATAAACAAAATTTCAAAAAGTCCATCACTAACCAAAGATCTAGAAGCCCGTAATGATGTAAATCAAACTTAAAAACACTTTTTACATATGAATTGTTGATTGATATGATAAATGGATTTCTTTATATTATAAAAGAACATGTTAAGTAGGTTTTCGAAGACGGATTAAGCCTTGACACCCCAAACTTAGTTTAAAGATTACGTAAGAAAGAAATCGAAAAAAAGAAAGATAATCTAATTGCTGAAAAAAAAAATTCACATCTTTAAGTTTAAACAATAAATTTATGGTTTTAACATACAATTTCATCCTTATTTTCTCACTTCATATATCATATCAAAACAATGAAACTCATTTTTAACAAAATCAAGCTGATGCGAAAGGTTTGGTTTTTTTTTAAAAAAAACACTTCATTTTAATTAAGGAATCAAGGGATCGATTCAGCACCTCCAGCAATTTTATTTTTTTTTAATAAATATATCCTCCTCCTCCTCCTCCTCCTCCTCCTCTTCTTTACATTTAGTCCAGCTACGTCGGGATCAGATTGAACTCAACACCTAACCCAATTCAAGTCAGATGTTGAATTTCTAGATTAATACGTCAAAAGAAAACGAAATACATGAAGGACCAATAAGTGTGCATGAAATACATCAGGGACCAAGAGCATGAAAGGGAAAAAGGCCCTTCTCAATAAAGGATTCTCTAGCATGTGTCGGTGATGATAAACAAGAGATAGGATGTACCACCTTATTGAAAATTAACAGTTTAAAACCCTTGTAAAACAAGCATCCATCATAATTAATGAAGTAATTATTTTAGTTGAAAACGCAGTAAAGTGATTATTATTTTTAAAATTTTTTTATTTGTTTTTAATAATAACATATCAAGATCATTAAAACATAATAAAAGAAACCCAACTCATAATCTCTCTAATATTATCCACACACACATAAAAAAGATAGACATCCTTCCTTATTTAAGACACTGTTCTCACACGGCGAGCTGAAGAAACCTAATTAAAGTAACATAAATTCAAGAAATCTAAGCTTAGCCAACAAACTGAGAAGTTTACAACTCATCCATCAAGCGCATATTTTTAGCCCATCATTTCTCCATTCCTACACCCTATAAAAACAGCACGACCCCTTTTTTCCCATCGATCTTGACCGCACATTACACAACACAACAAAGCCTCTTCACATTCCACACACCGACAACCATCTCCCTCTCTCTTCTTGTTCTCCCTCGTTTCTGGCTCTCCAAACACAGGTCTTGTTGTGTTTCAGATTTCTGAATGACATTTGGGTGAGTTCTAGGAATCTGAAATGTGAATGGCTGGTTCTGATCTGATCTGGGTTTGGTGAGGAGAAAAAAAAAGAAGAGAAGAGAGAGATAGGAAGTATGGAAATTGAGAGAATTAAGGTGCTGTTGCTCCTTTGGTGTGGAATCAAAAGTACTCGTGTGGCCCTCGTGGGTGGAAACCACACAGCTTCCAGGTTTTGCACTCGCTAAAGATCATTCTTTTCTTGGTGTTTTGGTCTCATTTCCTTCAAAGAATCAATCTTTGTTTATATATCAAAGTTAGTTCTTGGCTTTTGCTACTTAGAAAGAAAGCTTGAAACTTTACGCGATTGTAGATTCAAATTCATTGTTTTGAGTGAGAACTCGAGGTGGAAACGTGAAAAGATATGGATGTGGCTTGTGGGTTTTCGGCTAAGAATCTAAATGGGATCAAGCATTTTCAGAATGGAGGGATTGGCTTGAATTCAGATGCCATTTTGGTGCTTAAGCTTCCAGATTCGCGAGTAATGCGTGTTGTGTCTCGCTCCTTCTTTTTGGCCATGCTTGTTCTTACACTGCCATTTGTGCTGTCCATTTTAAGGGAACTTGATTCAAGTTCTTATTATGATGACCCCGGTTCTGCCTCATTTGATCTTGAATCCTTCGATCTGCTGTTGCAAGATCTGGCCAAGGAGGGCCTTATCAAGAAGGGCGATAAAGCTCTCATTGTTTGCTCCGGCGTCGGGGCTGTAGTTGATACTTCAAGATTCTTGAATGACAATGATATTGACTTCGTGTCGGAATCTGATTTGGAGCAAGAAAGATTGTTCCCGAATGCAACATTTGATTTTGCATTGACATTGCGCATTGGAGATGCTAGATTTGTTGATCGTGTTGTGAAAGTTGGAGGCATTTTGGTTACTCAATTGAGCAGTGACCCCTCAAATGCTTTCCAAACGCTGTCAAATTATAGAGCTGTGTATCTTCGGCGATATGATTCAACCATAGTGGCAATGAGGAAAACAAGTTTGGTGAATCAGGTAGTAGTTTGCTCAGCAAAGAGGCGGCCTCTGCAGCTGGCATTGGATGCCAAGAAAACAGCATTGCAAGGCTTGGAAGATGTTCTGCTTGAGCCTCCGCGGAAGGCTCTGGCCAAATCTAGAGTGTACTTGAAGAGATTCAAATATCTTCCCAACTTGTTGGGAGATTCTTTAGAAGATTACTCACGTCGAGTTTTCATCCATGCGGGTTTGCATGAGGAGAAGAAAGGTGCAATGCAATGGTTTAACGAAAACTATCCAACTAGGAATCAAGACTTTGAGTTTCACAGCATAAACACGTCACCTGAAGGACATTCTAAGAGGGTGGCATCACCTGCTGATGTTTCGAACTGGCTGATGAAGAATGTGAGGGAAGATGAGTTTGTTGTGATGAAAGCAGAAGCAGAAGTAGCTGAGGAGATGATGAAGAGGAAGACCATTGGTTTGGTGGATGAACTGTTTTTGGAGTGCAACAACCAATGGAAAAATGGGGAAAGAAAGAAGAGCAAGAGGGCTTATTGGGAATGTGTAGCACTTTATGGAAGGCTGAGGGACGAGGGAGTTGCTGTCCATCAATGGTGGGATTGAAGAGGGAGACAAACAGACCCTCACATCAATGGCTTCTGAGTGTGTTTTGTGATCGTTTTGTTATCTTGGGATTTTAGTAGCTAAACCTATAATATGGTTTTATCTAAACTCAAACCTTTTGTTGGTTTTGTGTTATTCTAAGAAGCACAGCATCTGATTTGCTGTTGGGAGGGGCAGCGGCTATGCTCCTTTGTCCTCCCCCTGACTCTTGTCGATGTCAGTGAGAATAAAATTATTTTATCTAAGGTTGATTTCATATTATATTAAGGCTGTTCTTAATTTATGTCATCCTTGCTGTTCCTTAATAGGTTGCCTCGTTTTCCTTGTCCAATCAACTCTATTATATTAGGCATTCCAAAGCAACTTGCTGCTTTGTTTTGCATTCCTTACTTGTTAATGATGAAAATCTGCTGGGCTGTGGCAAAAATGGAGGTATGGATAGCTCTCAGGGATCAGCGATGGATGTGTCAAAATGCCTGCACTCTGCATATACCATTCTATTTGCTCCCTTCAGCAAGATCAAGAGCTTATCAAAAGGATATAATTGTCATATTTGGTTGACGATTATATCACAATTTTTATCTAAAACATCAGTTTAGAATTGACCCAAGTTTAAAAACAAAATTGAAACATCACAATTTATAATTGAACCGAGTTGATTTAATAGCTCGCGAGATGACCCAAAAAACAACCTAGTCGCCAAATCCAAGCCTGTGGTCTAATGATTACAACATTTGTCGTTGGTAATCAATAGTTGAGAGCAGAAGAAATATAAAATTAATCCATCGGGTCTGGTCTCCCATAGCCATCCAACTTGGGGAAAGGGGAAGGTTTACATTTTCTTGACAACCATGTTCATAGGAGCTTAGCTTGCTTGTATATACGAAATCGGTAACACAAACACGAGGGCAAAATTGGGGGACTTTGTTCCCTACATGGAGGAATATGATTATCCTCACAAAATCCACATCGAATGTCCATGTTTTGAGGAATAACACATTATTGACTCCATTGGTTAATGAAAGAAAACTGAGCAGAGATGCAGCAAAATGAAATGGCCATTCCTAAGGGGAGATTTTTTGCTTCTTCTTGTACCTTTTTGCAACCGGCAAGCAGCTGCTTCTTTTAGAGAATAATCCCCCTTTTTTACAAACTAATGATTTTCATCGTGGATTGGAGTTAATACCTAAATTTAACAGCACAATGAGGACAAGATGCGACAGATCTACTCAGATGTAGAAGAGATATGACTCGTTATTTTACAAGGGCATAACTGCCATGCAAGCGTCTGCCCTAACTCAACTTATTTTGTTACTAACCCTAATCAACCCCAGGAAAGGAAAAAAAAAAATTAAAAATTGATTTTTCCACCTGGGGGTTTGGGACAAATAATGAAAGATTAGAAACCAATGATTCAAATACCAGCTTCAGCTTCAGATAAGCTATCCTGTTTCTCCATCAACAAGAAATCACATATTTCCAGAAGCTGGTCTGCAAGGGGAGGAATACCAGGGTTCCGTCCATCGTTATACAAGTGAGCATTGTAAGCAATCTGCCACATATCATGTCTGAACTCATTTCGGTTCTTGTATTCCATCTTCCTCGCCTTGTCCTTAATAGTTGAAAGATCCATGGGGCGTTTTATGATGTGCAAGTAGTCAGGAGCCTCCTTCTTCAGGACCGGTTTCAAGAAAAGATATGACACTTCCAACCTATCTTTAAGAGCATCCACAATACCTTCCAAGATGTTTGCCAATCCAACCTGGACAGAAGTTGAGAAAATTCAATTAACTTAGTTCAGGTTTTCATACAAAAGCATCGATAAGATTTTGCAGATAAAATTATAATTTCTGCATATTGTTTTTTCAATTAAGGGATGTGGCACTATAGGTAGACTCCCAAGTCCATTTAGGTAAGAAAATTGTATTTTAGTCGTTAATACTTCCCAAGTAAATAAAAAATACTGCTCAGGATAAGTTAAAAAACAAGTTGCATGATGGCCAGTGAGACAATCCTATCAGAAACATTTCAAATGAATGTGGAAGGAAAAGCCTCGCGTGTTTAAATTTTTATGCAATTCCCAGTCACCACTGAATTGAGCAACCACTAAATCAGTACACTGAAAGAGAAACTCCTCAAAACCAACCAGGACCGAAGAGGTGAACACTAAATGGTTGTTAACAAGCTTTTCAGAAATAATAGCACTGACGAGCTCTAAACCATAACTTTTAAATTGGGGCTCTATACCCTCTAAAATATCTCTGTGCTTCTAAAAAATGTTAAGGTGGAAATAAAAGCTAAGCTAGCACAATTTCACAAAAGACAATTTGACCAATAAAGGTCTTCCAAACCATTGCATAAAAGGAACGATGGATGATGGTAAAACAGGAAACTATATAAGCAGAGCACAAACCACATGGAAATAATAAGGTTAGAGTTGGTCAGTACCTCTCCAACCCTACGACGCTTGGTTGCCGGGGTATAATCAGCACCATATTTCCCTACATCAACAACAGGTCGCCTTTTTGCACCCCGATCTCTTTCTGGCATCCTTCTCTCATTTCTGTCTGCCCTGAAATCATCCAAGTGATCACTGATTTCGGGCCTTTTCTTCTTCTTCTTCGTCTTCTTTTTGGCTTTTTGGCGTTCTTCTTCCTCCCAATCCCATCTAATGGTTTCTGTGTATCTTTCAATCTCAGCTAATTTTTCTTGTTCTTCACGTGACCTCATTTCTTCTTCAAAAATCCTCCTTGCTCTATCTTCTCTCAGTCTATCGGCAGCTCTCTGCTTCTGCTCCTCTTCCCACCATCTTCTGTCCTCCCTAGCTTTTCTCTTACCTGACTCTTCAGAGAAACGCATGGTTTTCCCAGGCTTCTCAAAACTGGACAGTTCAACTATTTTTTTAGTTTTTCGATGCTCATAACCAGGGCTTCCATCCTGACTAACCCGGTCCAGATCAATAATCTCTTTGGGCTGTTTGATAACGATTTTCTTTTGAGTCTTTTTTCTATCTTTTTCTGCTGGTGGACGTATCACAATGGAGGGCTTATGAGGATCAACATGGTCTCTGTCCATGTATGTTGGTGGTCGTATCACAATAGAGGGCTTATGTGATTCACTTTGGCCTCTCTCAGTATCCATTGGGGGTCGTATCACAATAGATGGCTTATGTGATTCAACCTGTACGTTTTCAGGTTTCACCTTGTTGAAAATTTTTATTTTACTAACCTTAGAAGTCGCCCTGCTCCCAGTGTCAATATCAGAGCTGACAGGTCGGACATTGGACGTGGTAGGTTGATTAGAAGTATCCGCAGCCCCATCAGAAGGTTTATCAGAAAATTTCTCTGTGGAACCACACTTGAACTTCACTGGAAGAGATTTTGCTAAACTAGATTTTTCACCCTCAGTAGCTTCAATTTTGGTTGTGATTTTGGAGATCATCTTCTTCTTCTGCAACTTATGCTGGGACACATTCAAGAGATCCTGGGAAGTGGATTTTCTAGAAGACTTTTCCAAATCTATAGTTTCTGTTGGTGTTTCAGGCTCCTTTCCGTACTTAGGGCAGTTTTTATTGGTCTTCATGTGTCCAAGCTGGAAAATAAAAAGGTAATACAATTACAACTGAAATTCTTCTGAAGCATTGCGAAGAAAAAAAACACAGCTAATTTGGTAAGTTGTGCACCTGTCCACAGGCTCCACAAACGAATCTCTCTCTTGCTGATTTCTTCTCCTTGAAAATCTGGATTGGAAACAAACAAAATTAAAGGTTGTTCAGGGCTGAAAATGGAAATGCTAGAATTCAAAAGTTGAAATGGGAAGTAGTGTTTCACATGTTAAAAATCCAAGTAGATGCAGCTTTAAAATGTAGCATGATAGCTATTGAAACACTGGCTATTCTAGAACAACTACCAGTGCAAGAAATGATTACGAAGCCCAATGGCTGTCCAGAATAGAAATATAACACCTCATATAACCCAGGTTGCATCTATATCACTAAACACAACTTGGTACGAGAAGCCTTGTACATTATTATCGGTAGCAATTAGAGACACGCCACTATGACATAAGCCATGAAAGGAATTTCGTGCATCTTTTTAGGGAAGGCGGAGAACTTGATTTTTTTAAAAAAATTTAAACTAAACTGTTTGGAAAACTGAGTCAGAGAAGAAGCACATGTATTTGGGTTTTGTGAGTTACAGAATGCATCCTAATAACATCATCTCCTGCTTTTCTACTTAGCAGAAATTAAAGGAGGAGCCTCTAGTTGGTAAGCATGTCATACCTAAATTCTTTGCTTGAGTAAGTTTCAACCAAACTACAAATTAGTCAAAACACAAAAAATGATTATCCTATGCTTCTCTTTCATATCTTCTATTTCTTCTATGCTCCCATAATCACATATCTAGACGTTGCACAGTAAGACAGCAGATTCAGTACAAATTTATGATACATGATAAGGTGTACTCAACGTGAAAGGATTTCTTAAGTACAACCACACAAAAAATTAGAGAACATGTTATATCACAAAAACAAAAGAGAAAATACCCATGCATTATATCTGCCAGAATCTGTATCTTTGAATAAATCTTCCTAAAACAAAATTTCCAATAACAAAGATAAAGTTGCATATGTACTGAAGAAAAGATGAATACGCTCACATGATTAAGTCCATCTGCCATTATTACTTTTGCCTTCAGTGGAGGTGTGCTGAAGGCACCATTCTTTTTCACTGTTTTCACCTTCTCAGACATCTTCCCCTTAATAGATAAGGTTTCAAGCTGCCATCACAAGATAGTCACTGGTGTACACTTTCACAAGCAGGAAGAAATTATCTAACCATAAGATATGACAGCAAACTGGAAGTGAATTGGCCAAGAAAAATGCAGGTTTAACAACAATGAACAATGTAGTTAAGGTTTAAGGTGGAATGTATTTACCTCCTTCAAGTCTCTAATGTTGTTCTCTTTTGGTGCATATGATCCATTGGGTTGGGTTTTGTTCATTTTCTTACCCCAGTGAACATTGTCAACAAAATTTGGTTTCGTAGGTGTCAATACTGCATCAACACCAACATTTCTTGTTTTTTTCTTCCTTTTCTGCTCAGCCTCCTCATCTGCAGCACAGCAAGTCACCACAGTCTAAGCTAAATTATAAAGTAACAACATGCAATCTATGATTCATCTACCAAAATTTTCCATCTAAGTTAGCTCCTTGAGTACAAGGGTTATGCCACATTAGCAAAAACTAATCAACATTCAAACAGAAAAGCACTTGTAAATGAAGTGGAACAGAACCTAAACCTTAAATGAAATTCCACCAAACTAGAAGATTAAAGACACACACAAGTACAATGTGAAAAGAAGAAAATAAGTGCCATGATACATATGTTTCAGTGCGTAAAGGTAGTAACAGTGATAAACCAAGATTAATAAGAGGCTTATGCTCCCCGATATGTGGCAGCACATTGACTGCCATGTTCTTGGCAGCAGGAAATTTTTATGCTGAGATATAACTGTTTCAACTATCTAGAAGTCCACAGAAGTATGCAAGCAATAGTTAATCAGAAATGGCCATATGAAGTATTAAGAAAACAAACAAACCATACCATCCATAAGCAACCTGCACAGTTCAGCTGCCTCAGCAGCTTCATCTTCAAATTCCTCTTCTGCCTGAGCTTGCGATGGGCGTCTTCTCATTTTTATCCCCTTAACACCATCTCCTTTGTCATGCTTGGAATCGTAATTATTCTCGTCTCCTTCAAATTCTTCTGCATCAAGTAAGTTTTCTAGGTCTCCAGCAAAGGAATCCAGATCGCTATTTGCTTCAGAATCACTTTCAATTTCATCGCTATCCAATGCTGAAAGAGATTGAACTTGACGATCCCAAATTTCTTGGCACTTTTCTCTTGTCTGTTGATGTAGCTGAAGAAAGGACATTCGTTGGCCACGTGCATATTTGCTGATAGTTGTTGGATCAACCTTTACCCCACATGAAGCTTGTTCACTTGATAGCTTGCGTATCATGGCAATACGATGCCACCTTGTCTGTTTTGCAATCTGCTCATCAGGTACATTGAACTTCAGAAGTACCTGGAAATAAGAGAATAATTGAATCAATCATTTACATCTTTCTTGTTAATCACTATCAATTATACTCTCTTAAGGATAGGTTCGATGAATTTAAGGCTGTTATTTACTAGCCATGTTGTGTAGTTACTGGGAGTCGGTAAAATTGGAGATCACTCTGTGGTTAATGCATAAAGAAGAGGACTTTTGTTTTGGTGGCTTTGTTTAGAATGCAATAAAAAAAGATGAATAGGTACTGTCACATTGTTAACTAAATGAAAAGGGATGAGGCACAGGATTAGTGTGCCTCACTGGTGCCACTGAAAAATCTAAAGCGAGCTTTGTAGCTGGATCTGTCTGGTCAAGTTTTTCTATTACCATGTGAGAATTTTGCTAAATGTTTGATGTCGGTAGCTTAATTAATAAATGGTTTTACCATATCAAATAAAACAATGTCCATGGCTTCATATGAAGCATGGTATCCTAGATATGGGATTTCAGTGGAAGAAAGAAAGAAACTTCACTATCCCTTTCTCCATGCTGTGTTATAATGATTATCTCTACTAGATATTTAACTAAATCTACCCCAATGCCTGTTATAATACATGTTTCTGAGACTGATGAGTTCTATGCAGTTTCCTGGATGGTTGTTTCAAGCTAATCATCTCCAAGATATGATCTATTCAGAATAATTGAGGATCAATAATTGGAAATTCCTTTGAAGAAAAAAATTAACACACCTCTCTTGCAGCCTCCATGCTCAATCTACGAAGGTCAGCATCTGTCCCAGTAACAGTGGAACCTCCTCGACCAGCACCTGCTTTTTTCTTCACCACTGCATTTGAAATTGGTGCCTTGGGAGCAGTACGAACATAGCTAAATCCTAGGCCCCGGCCAGATGGATCACCAACACCAGTAATTTCAAGGCGCTCAATATTTTCTCTATCCTGAATGCAAAAAATTAACATTGAAGAAAAAAAAGAGTATATTTTTCTAAACAATAGCATAGCCCTGCCAAATCCTAAAATTCTGAAATGGAAAATAACCAGTAAAGAGGGGAAAAAGAAACTACTCCGGTACAGCAATAAATAACAACTAGAGCTTTGTGAACTAGCTAACCACTTGCAATATTACTTCTGTAACATTTTGAAAAGTAAGAAAACCAATTACAACATTATCTCAGAAGAAATTGCTAGATTGTCACAATACAGCAACACAAAGTTGACATACTGGAATGACACAGTGGCTACCCAACTTTCTTTTCTAATTTATTTTTTTGACAAGGATCGAAAAACATCTACAGAAAGATGTCAAGGAGTTGCCCACCATTTACAGAATGAAAAATAACATGCAAAATGAAGAATCTGCAAGTTATATCCCATCATCTGCATTTCTATAAGATTTTATGTACAAAAACAACAATAATTCTTTTTCCTTAAGATTTTATGTATAAAAAATAACAATGATTATTTTCCTTTGCACACACTTTTGTCTTATTCCTCTCAGCAAATGAGAAGTTGCTACTCCTAGAACACACCTCTAGAGCCCTTTTCCTACAAAAATGTACCACCAAACATTCATCTTTTGCAACCACACTCCAGACACACACACTAATACAAGTCATATTCAGTTTGCTCAGGGATTGGGAATAGAATATGGGTATGATTCTAGTGCCAATTCCAATTAGGATTATTCACATTCAATTTATAGGAAATTGAAAGTAATTGTAATAGGGTCCTAATTCAACTAAAAAAGAGATCCATTTATTTCACTTATAATACAACTCAGTTCTTGTGGAATTGCAGTCCTTGTTGCTAACAAACCAAACAATATCAAGCAAGAAAAAGAACGAGATTTCCAATCTCTACTGAACCAAACACTATCATATAAAGTTCTATCCCAAAAACAATGAAGCAACAAGGGAACAAGTTTCTCAATCAATCTTCAAGTCAATCCCAGAGAAATGACAATCTAACATCCAAAAGAATCAATTTCTTAGTGTAGAATAGTTAAGGAAACAAAAAAGAAGAACACTCTCACAATGGAAATGATATTTCTTTATATAAGCTCTTAAGAGAACAGATATTCACACATAGTGACTGGTAGCTCCATCCAAAACATGTTCAAATGCAATGCTGACCTTAAAGGGCATTAGGATCAGAGATGGTTTAAGAATGTAACAAATCAGAAAAAGAATACCTTACCTGGTTTGTACAAGCAACAAAATTGCTGCTCAGGCTCCATGGAGTTATCTGAAGTTCTCTTTCGATGTGTGACGCTGCAGCCAAAGCTATTGCTTCGTCAGGGAGCTGACTCATTGCAGTCGAAACACTAGTGGGAAGTGTTAGCCTTGTAATCCCCAAGTGTTTAAGACGATACAGACCAGCTTGCATGCTTTCATAGGCACAAACCTAAACCCAAAATGAGGGGGATAAATCATATATTTATTTAAAAGAAAAGGGAGAAGTACATGAAGCAACAAAGCGCAGGAATTTTCAGCATACAAGAAAATTCAGATGATCTTTGTTCCTAGGACAGAAAGCTGTAGTAAACCATCAGATTCATTAGGTTCACCAATGGCCGAAGTTGAAAGTTTATGGATCCACAAGGTAGCAGTTATCAATCATTTTAGTTTAACAATTTATTCTTAAGCGAGATATGAACTAATTTTCCTATAAAAAGATTATTCTTACATAGTGCTAACTATAGAACCTGCCAGTTTCTTCACTTACCTTGTGCTAACTATAAAACCTACTGGTTTCTTCACTCTAACAATGCAAGTTAAATGCAATCTCAATTACATTTAGTATGCAGGAATTTTCATCTAATAACACTAGCTAGCCAGACAATCGAGTTGCAAATAAAATGAAATGCAATTTCCAAAACAATATTACAGATTACAACATCTTTGCAATTATACAACCTTTCATAAAATTCAAAAATCTGATTAACAGTGAACTCAAATCAAACCAATCCATGGCTATCAAAACTGATAGCCATACTAGAATCATAAAGGATGAGGAAAAATTAAAGAGAATTAGAAATAAATTCTGAAACTCACATTCTCTGGTAAGACCATCTTTTTCAATTCCTCTTCAGATGGAATGATGAAATCACGCTTCTTTGCCCAAAACAAGTGTCCATTTGCATCCTTCTGCATGTTGAATGTCCGTGTAAAGCAAAATACAGGGGACATTGAAAGATTCATTTTTCAAAATGCAAATCCAACAATCATCCAAACACATATTATTTACTAATGTCTACAGATCTAATCTAAAACATTATAAAGCAAGAATCATACCCGCAAAATTGTGCACTCCTTGAGCCTCTTCCGCAAGATGGTCTCCGAAATGTTTGGGAAATGAGCGGACAGCTCATCTGCGCGGATCCAAGGAAGCATCCCACGCTTCTCAGCAGCTCGAAACTCCCGATAAAGATACAGTAATAGCCTATTTATGATATATGCCTGAAGATTCTTAGAAGCAGGAGTTAATACCTCCATAAGGGGCTCCTGCAAAGACAGATCAATGAATCCAAATTTGTTTGATAACACTTGCACCAAATAATTATTAATTCTCCTATTTCTATATTGAAACATCACAATGTTTTAACTTCTAATGGTGGAATAGAAAAAAGACTCCCAGGGTGTATGGTATGGGGAGTGTTGGAGAAGAACTTGTATGAGCCAAACTATCACAATATGTAATGTGAATCAAAGCTCTATCATTAATGTCCAAACTCCTATCCTCTTACTTTCCCAACTGCCAATTTTTTCCCTATCATGGCTCTCCTTTGAAGTGACCACTTTTGAAAAAAAAAAAAAAAAAAACCACATCCTGATCTAGTAAAAATGAAAACCTAGAGTGTGGAGCAATGTTAGGTAGTCATTACATGAAGGAAAATAGAAATAACTCTTAGGTGTTCCAACATGCAGCACGAATCACTAATCACAACAAACCTCTAAGAAGAAAATGAATCTAGTATAGATTCGAGGATGGAGTCTAATTCAAGGTAACCTGCGAGAAAGCATGAAAAAAAGCTAAATCAAACCTGTTGTCCAACGACAGCAACTCTGTCAATGCGTCTAATAGAAAGCTTTCCTTTTGCAGAACGAACCAACAAATAGTCAGTAGGAGGCACCTTGTGGGGAAATAATGGCGCTTTATACATGTTTGTTTCAAGAGATGATTGTCTGCCACCAGCTTTTATGTCTCCAAGGAAAGGGGATTTGTCAGTCTGCTCTAGTATCACAACGTTTCCCAAGCTGCTTTTTTCATTGCGCAATAAGATACCATTTTGATCACTGGGGCTCAACTTCTGATAGTAAGTGCGGAGATTGGCACCCATACCAACATTGCTTAATGACAAAGGTCTTTCCTCACAATACCTGCAGTTAGAAAGTAAATGAACCCCTGTAAAAATACCACCATCATACTCATGCAAGCATGAGGAAAAAATTAAGAAAATAAAACACCATGAGAAAAGAAACACCACGGTTTAGATGAATTTAATCCTGAAGCAATTATATTTATCAAAGTTAAGAATTTAATATGATGCAACAAAAGTGTTTCTATGTGCTTACAAGCTTAATATGAGAACCATCTAGAGAATAGGGATGACAATTTAACCCGACCCGAACCTCATGGATATCCACCTGAACCAACCTTATTTGGTGGGGGGTTTTGGATAGTCACCTTACCCAATGAGTAATGGACAAGGTTTGGACATTGCCAAACCCAACCTAAAACCCAACTCGAGATATATACATTAGTGTCATGTGCATATATGTGTAGTGCATTTATATTTTCTGAATCCAATATAATGTATATGTAGACCTATATTGACATAATACTGTATAACTTTTACAGTTCTGCCACTTAATATATGCATATATACCCCATATATATACTACTCTTTTATCATTCTCACTTACTATGTGCTGTCCATGACACTTTAGTAAAGAAAGCATAAGCAGAAGATGTTTTAGAACTCACATACTGTAGGCAGTTGTAGAAAATTTGGTTTGGAAGGAGGGTCACACAAGATTTTGCTAGAATGATGGTCATTTTTAAAATAAGATAACATGGAAAAAAAAAGAGAACAAAGAAAAGTGAGACTTTGGAATTACAAAAAATATCAAGTGAAGATACATAAAAACACATAAATGGTAAGAGGGAAGAAATGAAAGAGAAAATAGAACATAAAGGAAAACAGGTAACACAGCCATACAAGAATCTAAGCAATGGTAGCAAATCAACGGTCAACTAGGGAATTCCTCATTTTTACTAGGACAATGATGCATTGACAAGTTTACTGCACATAAAAAGCAAGCTTTCTGATATTAAATTTTCAAATGAAACTAACGATAAACAAACTAGCTAATTCAGATAAGCATCTCAGGAATATCTATGTGCTAATAACAAAAACTTCGTATTTAAATTTGCTTCTGTTGGTTCCAAAATATATGTGTGAACAGAAGGCCACGGTAAGAAAATGAAGAGAAGAATACCAAAGGGAATAAAAGATAAGAATACCAAAGGGAATAAAAATGGGATTAATTGGAGCATGCAAATCTCTTTATGCCAATTTGAGCATGTTTCAAGTATGTAAATAAGCAAATTTTCTATGAGCATGAAAACAGCTTTCTAAATACCTTCAAGGGAGATTTGATGTAGACAAATCCTTATAAAGAACTAAACAGGTATATCTCCATAGTTCTATGCCTAGGAGATATAAGACAGGAGAATGCAGGACATAGGAGCGGTACAAGGAAAGACAGAGTGAGAAAAGAAAGATTTTTCTGTCACTTACTCCATTAGAAAAACATGACCATCTTTCACAGAAAGGTCAGATTTCTTCTTAAATGCCCCTGGAGGGCGCAGAGACTTGTTCTCACCCGGAATCTTTTGTGCCCTAGGCCACAAGTGAATTTTTGTACGAACTAGATGAAGCAAGGAGTTTGGCTGAACATTATGAGCAGAAAGAGATTTATGGTCTTCAAGCTCCTTCCCCAAATAAAATAACTTCACAGTTTCTGATGGCTTGAAATCTATAAAAACAATATTTTTAAGTAAGCTCTTGTTCTTCTTAAATGATTTAGAAATAACAAAATGTATATGTCGATTAACAACACAAGCAATTAAAATAAACTGGATATATTACAAGCAGAAGAGTAATTACAACCTAGCTTCTTTGAAGCTTTTGCTTTGACAGATGAGATATTTTCCTCAGCATCCACATGTACCTTACTTCCTTTGCCTCCTAAGCTCTTTAAAATAATTTTCATTGGTCCTGCAGTAGGTAGCTTCCCTCGTTCTTTGACAGCCACCTCATGGTCATGAGGATACCATAAAGCTTTTGGTCGATGAAAATTAGCTAGATCTTTACTGCAAAAGGAGTATATGAGAAAATGACATATTGTTGATATTCAAAGGGAGTATTTAGAAAATCCAGGACATAATGCTGATAGGTAAAATCAACACCATGAACCCAAATTTTAATGCATTAGGAAAATGACATATATGAGAAACAATACAGCTTGCTGAAAAGAGAACAAGAAAAAAGGGAACCCCATATTTATGCAGATGGTTTGTAAGTCATAATTAAAGGACCACAATAATAGAGAAATTCCTTATCCAAAAAAAAAAAATAGAGAAATACCATCATCCATTATACTATTGATAAAAGGTGCATGGAGCCTTAAGGCAATTAGGCTTCCTCTTGCCTAAGGTGCCTAGTGCTACTGTTGGAGCTTGCCTCATAAACAAAAGATCCCAATCTAGCAAGAATATATATTTCAAATAAAGGAAAACAAACAGGCAAAGAATCACCAAACTTTATCAAACAAAAGGTTTCTAATCAAAATATCAATTTCAATGTCACATATGTGTATGATCAATAAGAAAATCCATGTCAATATACAAATGCCGTGCTACTACAGCACCCTTTTCTGGTAAGTAACATAGGACTCGTATAGAGTATCTCAAACAAAAAATTCACGATTGATTTCTAACCATCATCAAAATTTACTATTTAATCATCATTATCATCCATGTTCATCATTAATATATAAGTTAAGATTCTGGTCTTTTCTCCTTTTACCCTGACAAAATACTCCCTTCAAGTCAATGGAGTACATCACTTTTACTCGTACGATATTTTTCCCCTTCAGCAATTCTATCCCTCACTATGACTTTCAATAGGCTATCTCAAATTTAAATATTGCTGTAAAATGTGAATTAAACGAGGCTTTAAAATGCCAAATTGTTGAAATCAAATATAACTTATCGAAGGAGAAACCCAGCACAATCTAATCTTCTTAATAGTTGAAGAATAACTGTCACTAAGACCCTGGGAGTTGGAGAACCTAAATTCAAACCCCTATTTTCAAACCGAAAGAACTGAAGGATAATTATTTATCATTTTAAGAATAGGCCCAGATATGAAACAGCATAAAGAAGACTGCTACGAGGTAGGCCACTAAATCTTACTTGCTCAACTTCAACTTCATTGTCTGAAGCTTTATTGCAGGTGCAGAGTGATGAATTTTAATGCCATAAGCAGTTCGTTTGTTAGAATTTGATTGCAATCGCTGAGAATTTTTCCTGTTCATGTAGAACTTGTCATTAGCAATGTTGAATTGCCAACCAGATCGATTTCCACAGCCTAGTAGCTCATGAGAAACCTTTTGCTTTAGGGGTCGAGTTATAATCATTGCCCCTGCATGAAGTTGAAGATGCTTACTATCCCTGTGATCCAAAATTTCAAAGAGCATCTGCTCATCTTGAAGATCAAGAATCAGCTTTGGCTTTATGTTAGCTTCACATGGTTCCCATATTATATCATCTAACCAAGATCCTTCCATCAAGTCTCTATTTTGCAATGTGAGCTTGCTGAAACGCCTTAGAGCATCACTTTTGTGAAGCTCCACAGCATTATTCTCTCTTCTATCATTAACATGATTAGAGCTATCCTCTTCCAGGCGAGATTCTAATCTCAAAAGTTGTGGATGGCATCTGCTTTCTGATAATGGAAGATTTCCAGGTTCTGAATAATCTCCTGAGCCAAAGGACTCCAAGAGAACATAAGACCTGTTCCAAAAACAGTTATCAAGGTTCTCGCTTAACTCCACTGGGAGCTCTGAATGAAGATTTGGTGGACTAGTCACTTTTTCAGTTTCTATAACAAATGAAGATCCCAATTCAGGTCCAGAGGGGTCACAACTCTCCACAGAATTGTCACTGATAACTGGGGAATTGTCCCAGAGAATTCTCTCTTCCCAATCGTGCTGATCAAGGGGGTTGAATGTTGAATCCAATGGAGACTTCCATACCACATCCTTGTTCAATGGTTCAGCACTAAGATAAGAGTTCTTTCTTTGTTCCTCAATTTGAACAGACATTTGAATAGCTCCATGCATAGACCCAAATCTTGCTAACTCTGAGGCATCTTTGCTGAAGATTGAGATGTCATGTTGATTTACATGCAAATGTGATGGAAGCATTTGACCAGAGTCCTTTAAAAACGCCTCTTCATCCTCTTCAACAATATCAGAAACATCCATAGATGTATACTTCTCTGAAAAATGAATTAAACAACAACATTAAAACAGGAATCAAGCAAAAAGCAACAATAAGAAGAAGGCACAGAATTAACTGAAAATCCTTCCACATTATTAAAGAACAAAACCGAGAAACTAGACACTAAAAAGAAGAAATCAAAAGATGAGCATACAATGCAAATTACACAGGTCCTAAAAGTTACAGTGAAATTGCTAGAACAAGTAAAATGATAATGAGAATGGAAACATTAAGCCTGAAAGAAAATACCTAAAGCAAGAGAGCGTACCTTTCAAAATGGAATATCCATGATCTCTTTTTTCTCCTTTCTTCAAGGGTTCATGAATAGAAAATATTTCGGAGAACCGTAAGATCTCCATCCCATCTTCTATACACAAAATTGGAAGTGGAGTGCGACCTTTATCTAGAGACCCCTTGACAGTATCAGTTTCCTCCTGCATCAGCGTAAAAGACATCAATTAGAGTCAGAATAACAACACAACTTTTGCAAAAATTATGCAAGTGGATTATTCAACATCTTAGGTGAAAGATGGTGAACATTTACAGCTTGCCATATTTTATCAACCTTTACAGAGAAAACAATGGTATATCTTTGATTAACAGACAATTAAGATTTATCAGGCTAGCATTTCAGAAGTGTAAGCAGCAAATTAACCACCAAGATAGAAGCATAAATGCATTTTCCCTCTTTGTTCCTTTTTCTTTCTTCCTTTCCTCAAAAAGAGCAGGATGTGATTATTTGCTATTAGAGTTGCACCATGGAGGATGTTGAGTTTTTTTTTACAAGGATGGCAGAATTCTTGACGGTAGCCTTTCTGGGTTTAGGAAAGAAGAAATGTTCTAATACTTTGATAAAATGTGTTGTTTTTTGCAACTATCTGATTTTTCTGGATGGAAAGAATTGCTAAAATATTTCAAGGAACACTCCCCATCAAGAAAGTAATCGTGGAACAAGATACTCTCCCAAGGTAACTCTTAACAGCACCAGAAAATAGTGGGATAGCACAAACAAGAGGCAAACTGAGAGCAAACTATGAGGTTGTCCAGACCCAAATCTTACAAACTGCAGGAACTGGGAAAGGAGACATTACTTTCAAGTGCAAACTCAATTCAAGATCTGGCATCCTCGTGATGCAATGCTTCAGGGGCTATTAGTGAGCTTCCCTTGCTGATACTCAACACTCAACAGAAATGAAGCGTTTTTTTTATTTATTTTGAGCTTTGTCCATTTCCAGAGAATTGGCAGTTTGGCACGCAGTGAATACCAGGAGAGGTATTTAATAACTAGCTTGCACTCATCTATATTGACATCATAATCTAACAGGCACAAATGTTTTTCCAATCTCACAGTATGTGTTCATCTTTCAAACATTTACATAGTCAGTTTGTTGAAAGTGGATCATATGGTAATCCAAACATTTGCTGACCAGAACATCATGCAACAGCCTTTAGAATGCAAATGCTACACATAACACCTACAGAAAAATTGAAGAATAAGGAGGACATGCTAAACTAACCTCATGAATATCTACGAATTCAACATCAGAACTTTCAAAACCCACGGAGACAAGTTCTCCGGAAACTACTCCAACATCTTGCTGACCTGAAAAGGAGATTCTGAAACTATATAATCTTGCTTACACAGTTCAGAAATTTGGAAAGCTTGTGTGTGTGTGTGTGGGGGGGGGGTATTGATTGTAAAAAACCAAAGAATTATCCACAACCAAGGAAGACAACCACAAATAGAAATAAAATATTTGAGAAAAAATATTAATAAGAGAACGACCCAAAAAAATAATCTGTTAAGTTCATAGTCAGCTGATTTATAACTTGTCTCAGAAAAAAGTTTCAGAAATTCCTTATTGCGATAATGACAATTAAGCAAAGTCTCAGAGACAATACAGATACTCTGGAAAGTTCAGATTTGGTGAAAAGCTTGGGAAAAACTCATTAGGTTCAATTGTACACTGCAAAAACTCCTGTGTGGATGATGCAATTTGGATTACTTTGTGTACAAACTCATTGAGCTGTCTGGGAATACAGAACAGAGAGTGGGGAAAACACAATCAATATGACTGCTGAAATCTCACATAGAAAATCCATCCAAATAGCTGATACTGAATTTGTACAGCATACCAAAGCCCCTTTCAGGTTCCCCACAAGATGGGTGTAATCAAAAAACATTTGCAGGCTATAGAGCAAATAAAGAAAAAAGGACAGGGGGATGAAAAATATCTGTTTTGTGAAACGGAGCTACCAAGTTCTGATCTGACCAGTAGCCAAGTTGATTAACACCAAACAGTCAAATTTTCTGAACTCCAATCTTTTAAAATTAAGAGAATATAATAACAGGTTTCAATATGAAAGTTTGAGAGGGGTAAAGGAAATAATCTATCTGAACCACTAAATCACAAAATAGGTCATTAATAAATAAAACCTTAAAAGATGACAGCAGTGGCCCTCAATATCTTAAATGGAAAATGATTACGCGAAAAAAAAATTGATGAGGAATTATCTATTATAAAAAAAAAAAAAAAAACAATATGAATCACCTAAGAGTGAACCTGATTGAGAAGCTGTTTGAACTTCAAGATTTTTATCCAAAACCACAGGTTCCTTTTCAAGTTCCTCTTTCACACCTTCATCATAATCTTCATCATCAGATATGGGAGGCTGCAACGTGGATTCAGACAACATATAATCCTTTTTTGACAACAAATAGTCCTCCTCACTAACAGCTTGAATCTCAGGCCCCTCGTACTGTTCATCAAAATCTTCATAATCAACTGCATCTTCTGCCTTTGCATCATAATCTAGCAGCAGAAATACAGAGTAAACACATAATCAGAAGGTTTAATGAGATAAGGCACAAGATAAACAGCAAGTTACGTAAAGCTAAACCTCAGAAAGCACTAGTATAATGATGTGGAATCTACATATTTTGACACACATAAATGCAAGAAAATTTATGCATGGATGCATTGCATATGTACATATGCAGAAAAGTTCAACCAGTCAGTTTCAACCTTTACCCCACACACACCAAAAAAAAAAATTCAACAAGCAAGCCACTGGACACCATCAAGATATGCATCAAAATTAAAACAAGGCAAAATCACAAGTACAATGTTCCTTGCAGCATAAAAAAACATAGTCAGAGGAACGGTTGGAAATTTCTGACATGACTTGAACTTCACAAAAAATATTAGAAAAGAGGTGACCCTGTTCCCTGTTCAGAAATATATTCATTAGTGAGTATTTTCAATAAAACCAGCATATTTAACTATAACCTTTCCATTTGGCTTGACCAGACACATGACTGAAAAATCAGAATATCTATTCACATTGACTTCTACTAGATGTGCTGAAAAAAAATAAGTTGTTAAGTTCTCTTAATCACATATTCAAGATTCTTCCAATTTCTGATCAAATGGTACAGAAAATACGAGTGGAGACTTCAGTTACTAGAATAATGATGAGTGTCTAAACAGTTTTCCCATTCTGAAAATTTAGTTTCAATCTAATAATTGATAAGTTCCAGTCTTTCTCTTTGAAAGAACATCAAGCACAACTTAAATTGAGTAAGTGCTCTTTATTTCTTCTTTTGTTTAAATGTTTCTTCAATAAATTCTGTTTGAAATAATGTCAAGACCTGGACAGGCATAAGTGCTCTCTATTCACTTTCTGCAATGGCATGCGACTATTCTCATTTTGAATGCATTAAGTAATTGGGATAGCATAATTTATGAAGAACTTTGTTTCCCCAATTCCACAATATATTTTTAAAAAAACAAATCTGGGCTTGGCCACTGCAGACAAATGTTGTCAGATCATATAGTTTCCTTGCATCCCTATGGTATCATGCTTTGGGTGGTTTTAGGGTGTTTCTTAAGAGTTCTATGGGAATATGGGTCTTCATTATTCAGATTTCTGTTTCATTGATGTCTTTCCTAGGAGGTTGCATGTGCATTGCTACATACTTTCATTGACTTATAAAACATATATCTTTCAGAATTTTCATAACAGCATCTTCTTTTGCGATTTCCTAACTCATTATTATTTTTATTATTATTATTATTATTATTATTATTATTATTCAATAATTTAAAGATACCCTAAAAGGTTATTGCTTTTTCATGCAAATCAAAGCATTGGTCTGGCAATATGTGTGCATCAACACTTGAGAATACCAAATACGTTCCTTAAAAGTAAGTTTATCTTTTCAATAGAACCGGCATTATAAGACATAGCCCTATGATCAAATTAGAAAGCTTCCCAAGTACTTGACATACAAAATTGAAATCAAATACAAGAGTTCACAACCTTGTATACCATCAAGAGAAGTAAAAAACAGCAGAGAAAGAGAAAGAGAGGTTAATTAGTTAAAGAACCATAGATACTAACACAACATCAAAAACTGCATGACATAGTTTTCCTTGGCAGACAACATCACCTTGTTCTGCAGCATCAGTGGATGTTTGGTGTGATTTCACTGACAACTGAAATTAGAATAGCTTAAGATTAGTGTCAACCCAAAAAAAAGGAAGGAAGAAATCTGCCCAAGCATCACAGGAATTGAAAGCTAAAACACATGATAGAGATTTTCCATACATCAATTTCTGTCAATGACGAACCCAACTTGTCAGCTAGTGCAGCAAGATGCTCCTTTGCATCCTGAAGATATGTAGTTTAGAAACATAAGTGAGAATCTCAAACTGGACACCTACCATACTAACAAATGGGAACGCTTCTTATTAAAAGTAAAAGAAGAACATATGATAAATATAGCAAGCCCACAACTCAATTGCACAACAAGATTAGAAAATAGAAGTTGCAGCAAAACAAAGCTGCTGCATGCCTGAACATCATGATTCTACCAATGTCTATCACATGCCTGAACATAATATTTAAATATGAAAACCTTTTCACTCAATATCACCTCCCAGAGTACCAAGCCATGACAAATGATGATTACCAAGCCAGTGAAGTTTAGTTTATTCTCAATCTTAGAATTCATAAAAAAAAAAGTATTAGTTCTTCACATCACTAGCCTAAGCCTCATATGTTTTTTTATCATTCCCTGCTTCAAAAAAATAATACTGCCTTCACTCAATATCAGTTTTAAGAGGAAGCCAACTATCACTTGCATGTGCATTAATTTATGTATCAACACGTGCATATTATTGAAACCTTTTACTTTAGTTAATATAAGAAATAAAAGATTACACTTAAGAGAGACAAATAAGCTCACCTCATCAAGGTAATCGGCATCAAGATCACCAGAATTATCAACATTCCCAAACATAAAACCCAAAAAATGGTTACCCCCGACTTCATCATATTCCTCGTCATCATCTGTCCAAAAGTCATCCAGACATTAGAAAGGATGATCACAAGGGGAGTTAAAAAAAAAAAACACGTAGAACAAAAACAAAAAGGAACTAATTTTGAATGTGTCTAAGACACACATCCTTTTTTGTAACAAAACCAGTTTGATAATCTCAGTTTGTGTTTCACAAGGTTGTCTAACTATAGGAACAAAACCAACTTAAACTACAGCCTTTAAGAGCAGAGATTAAAGATTGCAATTAAACAAACTGTCCATACACTGTGACCATCATGATTCTACCTATATCTATCACATGTCTGAGTACAAAACAACAAGGCTATTCATCATCCTTGACAAAGATGACGCACAACTATAGAAAACCTTCAAACTCCACAATTATACACAATTCTACCAATAATTACTATACCAATAAGCATAAAACAATCAAATTACAAAATGTTATGACGTTAAATAACCAACTTACCATCACCAGAAGCACTTCCCGACTCATAGCCACCTCCACCCATGTTTTAAAGGCAGTTCTGCCAAGAATCATGAAAATGAAAATTTCAATTTTTAGCTATTAAACTAAAAAAAAAAAATGAATAACCAATTAAATTTCATTTATTTAATAGAAAGTTTTTATTTCATTTGAAAAATCCACGTGGAAAACAGAAAATATATGGCTAAATTTTTTTTTAAAAAGAGCTAAAATAATGCCAAAGAAATTGAAAAAAGAACTTTTAAAAGCAAAGATAAAACCAAAACCTAACAAAAACCAATAAACACACTAAAAAAACAAAAATAATCACGAAAAAAAAGAACAACATCATAAAAAAAAATTCGAAAATGGGAACCAGAATTAGCTACAAAACAAAAAAAATTAAGAGAAAATCATAAAATCACACCAAAAATACTTAAAATTCGTTGAAATAACGAATAATAACCGCACCGGAATTCTCCCATGAAGTAAATAAATGTTCTCTAAAACTTTCAATTTCCAATTGATAAAGAAACACTTGTAAGCAACCTAAAATCAAACCCTGTCACAAACCTACAAAATACGGCGGGAAGCCAGAATAGCCAAAATTCGAAAAAGAAACCACAAAATATCTCGAAAAAAGAACAAATTGAAGATAAATTTACAAAATTAAGCCAAAAATACTAATATAGAAAATTAAATTCGTTGGAATAATTAGTACTAACCAACCGTACTTGGATTCTTGCATGAAGAAAATACAATTGTAGTTTAAAAAATGAGATTCCAGTTAAGTTTAAAAGGAAAACAAAGAGACAAAATCAGCGATTTGAATTTGGAAGGAAGGAAGGAAGAAATGATATATGAAAGGAGCTGAAATAAGAAATTGGAGTGGTTGGATTGAGATGTTACCTGGTAATTTAAGAGGATTGATTCATATCCTGGTGGTTAACAACGATCATCTCCGACCGGGATAGCGACGACGGAGTGGATTTTGCATTCAACGACGAACTGAGAGGTTTTCTGCTTTTGCGTTTCTTTCTTCATTAAAAGAAAGCAATAGAGTGTTGGGGACAGGAGTCGGGTCGCGTTTCGGAGATGGGTGGAATTGGGCCTAGACTTTTTGGATTCGTGGAATACAATCCAAGCCCGTAGAAAAATAAACGTTTTTTTAACCCGGTCTGCCCAAGACCGAGTTCAAAAATTAAGTAAGAATCGATTTAATCTAAAATAATATTATTTTAATTTTTTTTATAAAAATATTAAATTAAATTTTTTAAAAGAAAAAAAATAAAAAATCAAACTAAATTTTAACCAAATTGATTACATATGGATTAACTTTTTAAGGCAATTGAATCAATTTTTTTTTAACTTGACATAAATTAAGAGTCAAGTTGAATAAATTTTAAGTTAATCCATTTTAAATTTGTCACGGGTTTAAATTTTTTAAAATTCATTTATTATTTGTTTGCTTTATTTTGGGGGTTTCACTTGTTGTCATGTCATCAAATTGATACTTGATGATATTATTTGTAAAATTTATTGAGATGGATATTTTGTAATAAATAAGATTATTTTTATAATTATATTTAATATATCTGATTTGTGAACTAATTAAAAAAAAAGATTAAATTATTAGGTAAACTTGTTGGTCACCAAATCAATTATTTATATTAAAAAACATTATTTTTTTTTTCTCGATGCTTATCTAAATAGGTTGGGTTGTGTCAACCAAGTCATTAAAAACTCTATTAATTCAATTATATTTTATCAAATTAATATTATATTTAGTTTAATTAAAAATTTGGATCAACCTCTAAACCTTAATTTTTTAAAAAAAAAAAAAAATTGCCATTGTACTGTACAAAGTTTAACAATTATGAGTGCAATATTAGGAATAGAAAAAACAAAATGTAAACAAATAAAAAAAGTTGACTGGTACAAAAAGATTATCCTTGAAAGTTGAAACCATTATCCTTGTTTGCTTCATTTTCATTAGAGAAAGAAGAATGGGATGGCTTGGGTTTGGGATCTGGGTTCTTAATTTTTTGGCTTGGCTAAGTGGAAGGTTTGGGTTCTTAAGGTGATCCATTTTTTATTCTTTAAAGGACGATATATATATATATTGATGTACTCCTTAAGAATCAATTATATTATATTATATTATATGGTTCACATGTATTAAGTAAAATCAAATGTCTTGTCTAGATTTAATAAAACACTAACAATCCATCTCTTTAATACTAGTTAATTTCTTGTCACATGTACGTGTATTATTGAACTATATATTTAATATTTTTTTTTAGTATATAAAAAAGTAAAACAAAAAAAAGTTTAGTTAGATAATTTTAGAGTGAATTTTTTTCACTTTTAAAATAAAAAGTATAAAAATAATATGTTTTTAGAGACAATATTTATTATTTTAAACAAGGCTCAAATAATGAATAAGTGCAATCAACTCCAATTTTTTTTAACCGTTAAGCCGGTCCTAATTTTATAACTAAAATTATTATACTATTATTAATTTCAATACTCAAAATAAATTAAAGTAAAAAAAATATAATATCTAATTATCTTTTTTAGTTATGTAAGATAAACAATAATATTTATTAAATAATAGACCTTCTTGTGTTTTATTATATCTTGTTTATTATCAATCAAATATGATATAAATATAATCACTCCGTCTTGTAAATTATTATCATGTTTTATCTTTTCTCTTTTATTTCTACTATCTTTTCTTTGCTATTATCTTTTCTTTTCTATTATAAGACAGTAATTAAACATTGATTTTGTGTTCATTCATTCCTTTTTTGTCACATTAAGTAAGAAATTAAAACGCGTTGGTTTTAATTGTAGCCGGTACTATACTTACAATCTCACACAATACTATGGATCAACTGTTTATTTTTTAATAATTCATTTGGGTCCTCAAAAATTTAACTTTGGGTGATTTGATCTTAATTGAAAGCTAATTATTTTTTATTCATTAGTGAATGGTGAATTAGAAAAAGATGAACCAAAATAAAATAAAAAATGCGCCAAATATGGGTGGCGTGACAGAGAATTCAAGAAAAATCCAATTAGGGCTTCAAATTTTAAAAAATAACATAAATTATATACTTTAGTTTCCTTTAAATTTTTTAAAAATAATTTTGATATAAAAAATTATTTTTATTATTTTTTAATTATTGGTTATATAGAGAGAGAAAAGACAGATGGATTGCCGGAGGTTTTACACAATTAATTTCGTTCTTAGTTTCTTATCCAACACGGCCAAAAATAATAAGAACTGGAAACCATCGTTCTACTCCTGACAGAATATTCATTACGGTTAGATGATCAACTTAAGCAAAAACAAAAGCACTTTATTGCATGGTCTCACGATTCGAAGGTAGAAACAAAGAGCACAAAGAACAATGACTTGCCTTGCACTACTCAACACTGCATGTAACAATGTAAATTATAAACCTTCACAAGAAACTTTGCGGACTGATCACTGACTATATATATATATATATATGGAGCAATCACAACGACTGTTCCATTTGGACCATCTGTGGCCTGCATATAAATTGGTGGTTGATCATGGCTGATCTAGATAGAGGAATCGCCGCCTGCCCTAGTGCCTCTAGCACTTATATCACCGACAACGGCGACAAGAGACGTCGACAGCACGTACAGGCCTTAAGGGCTAGTGATCTCATGGATTTGATTTGTAGGACTTGCACTGGGAACTTTCGGGATCCAATGATTAGGTGGCCAGGAAGGACACTTAACATATGGAAATTTGGGTATGGCGGGCAATGATTTTGGCTGTGGCATAGGCCAGTGCTTGACTGGTGGGAATTTGGGAATGGTGGGAAATTTATATGGCTTTGGCATAGGCCAGTGCTTGACAGGTGGGAATTTGGGAATGGTGGGAAATGTATGCGGTTCAGGGTTAGGCAGAGGAGGTGACTCGGAGCTAGTCGGTGGTGGCATTGCATCCTTTGGTGGTGACATGGAGGTTGGTGGTGGCAATGTCGGTACTGGTTCCACTGGTGTTGGTTTTGGTTTTGGTGGATTTGAAGGTTTCAACACAGGAATTCTAGGAGAAGGTGTTGGTTTTGGTGGATTGGAAGGTGTCCTTACAGGAATGCTAGGAGATGGTTTTGGTTTCGGTGGAGGTGAAGGTGTGGGCGGTGTTTCAGCTGGGGATGGCGGTGTTGGTGTTGGTGTTGATGTAGGTGGTGCGGGAGTCAGTTTAGGTGGCAAATGAGGCCATTTAGGTTTAGGCAACGGAGACAAATCCTTAGCTTGGTGAAGAAGATGCCGAGTTGCCAAGACAACATTAGAGCATGAAAGTGGAAAAAATATGAAGACAGCTATGATCATGAGGTAATGAACAGAAGCCATGACTGTATACAGAACTATTTCTTTTTACACTTTGCTTGTGTATATATAGGGGGGCTGGGGAGAGCAAGCTGAGGACATGAACTAAATATGTTGAGTAATATTCCTTCACACGTAAGATTTCTTGAGATGGTGCAGGTTCACAATTAATAGTGTCAAATTGTAGCTGTAGTGGAAGAACAAGGCTTGTTTAAGGCATAAATTAAAACACCTTCAAATTAACTTGCAAGTTAAAGAAGGAATCTGTGCTTACAATGTCTCTTTAGGGCCCCTTTGGAATTAAGATTGAACTTGGAATTTGATTTTTTTAAAAAATTAAATTATTTATTTTAGTATTTTTGAATCGTTGTGATGTAATAATATTAAAAATAAAAAATTAATATTTTAATATATTTTAAAACAAAAAAATATTTTAAAAAACAATCTTTAATTACCACATTCACAAATACCTCATAAAGCAGATTGATTACCAATTGGGTTACAGGCAATTGAATGCTAGAGCAAGATCCTTGTTCATTTAAATCCATTTCGGTACCTGATTGTGTATAAAGTCCATAAAAGAAGTGTTACAGATGATGGGGCTACTGCTGTCACTGAAACATTAAACATAATTTATCCTTTCTTCTTCATAATTCAGCTCTAACAATCATTTTCCGAAACATTCTGATGTTTTCTTGGCTTTAAACATTCTGATGTTTTCTTGAAAATTAAGTAGGTACTGATCCAGAAATGCCCTGGAAATAATAGCTGTTCTTGAGAGTCACTCTGTTACAAAAATTTAGCCAAGCGATTTAAGCATTCCAAGCAAGTTTGATTAGCAATGGCTTCTTGATGATAGCTTGAAGAATCTGAGACACAACTACTTGAAGCTTCTCATTAAAATGCCAAAAATGTTGGGTCACCTACAATACTGAGCACCCTTTAATGCTGCCAGGAGACGAAACTTTGAACAACCTGAATCCCATTAGGCTTGAAAACCACGGCCACCCTCCCCTCCAAGGCTCCAACACAAGAACAATCCAATGTGCAACTACTTGAAGAACTGTTAGAAGGATAGTGACCTTCTCTAGCTCACATAAAAATGGTGGGGTTGCAGCACGGATAAAAGTGCCCTGAAGGGAAAGCTACCAGTGCTGTATTCATTATCACCGATTAGTTCTTTTTGGTCTGAGGAGACCGGTGGCGCACGTAATGCTGCGGGTTGCTCAAATTCTTTTATTACAAAAAAATAATATTTAAATTATTATAACACGAGATAAATTAGGTTAAATTTATCAAAACACAACTTATGATATAAAACCCAAACCACCTATAAAAAGAAAATAAAAAGAAATTGTAAAGTTCAAGATTTAATAACCTAATATCAATGATGAAAAAATATAAAAAAAAAATATGTAGTGTTGAAGAAGCAAACCCGAGTCAACTCAGTCTAACTTGATAAACCTACAACCCGTAATATGAGATGAGATTAAAAAAATATAAAAAGAAGCACCTAACAAACAAAACAAAGTTAAAAAAAAAACTTCAAATAAACCCCGAGCTAACCCAGGTTAACTCTATCAACCCGCCATCATAATAACCAAACAGAAAGAAAACCGAAAAAATAACAAAACTCAAGTGCAAATTATTTCATGTAAAACGATGAAATTGAAAAAAAAAACCCATAAAAAATCGAGAAAAATAAATCAGACCTCCAAAAAAAGCACTTGGTAAAAAAAATAATAGAGTTAAATAAAAAACAAAACTTAGTGAGAAAAAGCAAGCTAACTCCGGTTAACTTTATTACCTCGCACTCGGGAGAATCCATCATATGTACATTTGTTTTTAAATAATATTTAATAAAACACGCTTAAGGATCAATAATTCAATGGAAAATATTAAAATAAAAAAAAATAATTTAAGATGTGAGGCATGAATAACCCAACAACAAGGAAAGCATAACAAATCAAAAAGCTCAAGGCCTAACAATTCAATGTCAACTGATAAAAATAAAAAAAATAAATTAAAAAAGACCCTAAAATAAATTAAATTTAAATTGGATTCATTGTTGAAATTGGTATATTGAGTTATAAGACTGAGATTACCATGTAAAAGACAAATATGAAAAAACCACAAAGAAAAATTTTAAACCATAATAAAAAAAAACTAGGGCTAATAAATGAAGAAAATGACAAAAAATGATGACCAAAATTGAAAACCAAACAAAATTAAATCAAACTCCCAAGGACATAATAAAAATAATAATAATGAAAATGATTAAAAAATAGCAATAAAAAAAGATTGGATAAAAAAATCTAATTAGATTAAATGATTAGAGACAAAATTAAAAACAAAACAAACTTAAAGAAGCATCAAATCTAACAAAAAAATAAATAAATAAAGATCAAATCTAAAACAAATACAAACTAGAGGACACGGTTGAATTTATCCAAGCTCTGCATGTATATCGAGACATGAGAGAGAGAGAGAGAGAGAGAGAGAGAGAGAGAGAGAGAGAGAGAGAGAGAGGGGAGAAGTAAAAAGACCAATCATTGCCAAACTACTGCTTAGGTAACAACATATGTCATTCTAAAAGATATGCCGCCACATTCTGGATCAGGTGAGTAGGCGATCAACCTTTTTTAACCACCATATATGCCTCCACGCGCCACCCAAATAGAGCTAGGGGTAATAACATATCTATGTGTGCATGACACATGTAGATCAATTTTTATTGATTTATTAATATTATAATAATGCAAACAACTAAAATGACATATAAATATTATAAAAAAACCATGATGCAAATAAAAAAATACCCTTCCAAGCAACCTTTAATTTATCAAAGTTAAAGGGTAAAAGCGAAATTTTATTGTACATAAAAATATGTAAAGACATAACAACCCCTCACTTAAAGGTCAATATTTTTTTAGAGCTAAAGGGCACAAACGTTATTTCACAGTATAAATAAATCTGTCAAGATACAAACGCCTCCGGACCGAAGCCTAATTTTTTTGAGCTTCCAGGGACAATATAGTACTTTTACTATACATAATATACACAAAACAATAATCTTGTCCCGGACTAATTCTTGAATGAAATTTGAATTCTATGAAAAATACAGTTTTACCCTAAATACCAACGTAATTGTTAAAAGAAATGAAAGGTAAAATAGTAATTACACTATTTTGAATCCGCAGTGAATTTCCTTATATTCTACTGTAAAATATTGAGTCATTTTAGTTTTTTTTTTTAATGTTAAATCGTACATTTCCAAAATTATCACATCTTCAATGAATAAATTTGAAAATTATGGGAAATAGCACACTCTTGGAGTTGTACCATAGGAATTTGCGGCAATCCAAATGATATCGGGTGAATTTATCCTGGTATTGATTTTTAAAATATTTTTTATTTATAAATATATTAAAATAATATTTTTTAATTTATTTTTGAAATTAATATATTAAAATGGTATAAAAATATAAAAAATTAATTTTAAACTAAAAATTAAAAATTTCAAAAACATAATTTAACTAAAAAAAAATATTAATACAAATTATCTCATTATAACCGTGTCAAGCAAGTCGCTGAAACCCAAGCCTCGGTAAATCTTGGTAAAAATAATTTCTGGAAGGGAAAAGAATCAAGGAATAATTATAAAAAAAAAAACTCCAAGATTTGATGGTATTTTATTTTCCTGTTTTGGTAACTTTACACCGGTGCTAATCCTTAACTTTCTTAAAAGAACAATGATAATAAAAAATATCTAATTATTTATAAAATTACTATTATTTTTTATTTAATTACCATTAAACTCGTATTATTACCCGAAATTAAAAGAAAACCTAAAACTTAGCAACTGATATTTCTTTTTAATTTTAGATTTTTCATATTCAAACCGTACTTTACCGATACTGATGAGTACAAGGGGCAACCACCACATTTGCAAGTTCAGGATGAACACAAAGAGTTTGATCTCCTTTTTTATGAAACAAATCCTAAGCAAGAGTTTTTCTGAAAAGGCCATGCTAAGTGCGAGTCCAGTGAGAATTTGCTGCTGATACTATTGGTGGTGTGAATGGTGCTGGATACACTACTTGATGTGGGTGTGAACAAGCAAGAACTTGGAGATCAAAGCTCTACAATCCTAGTTTATGCCGCCTATGCTACTGTCTCTGCCTTTGCTTATAGGCACCCTGCAGAGCTCAAATCAAAAGAAACAGAGTTGAGGTTGATTGAAGATTCTATCATAGAGCTCTCAGCAAAGCTTCAACAAAAAGAAGAGAAATTGGATTCAGCTCGACAACATGTGAAACATTGTGCCAGAAAAATTTAATCAAAAGAGGAGGAGCTCAATAAAATCAAAGGAAGAATAAACACATATGATACAGAGCTTGAATCGAGAGAGAGGGAGTTCAATGCCATTCAACTGTCCATTGAAGACCGGAGTGAGGAACTTAAAGGGAAGGAGAGGCAACTGAAATCTGTCCAACTATCGATAGGAGAATGGGAGAAAGAACTGAAAGCAATGAAGGAACAGAAATATCCCATCCAAAAATCAGTTGTGGAATGCTCTGAGGAGCTCCAATCAAAAGAGAAGAACCTTATTTTGGCAAGAGAATCTCTCAGAGAATGTTGTGATAATCTCCAATCGAAGAAGGTGCAGCTGGATTCAATTCAACGCACTGGTTATGATTATAGGTATGCTTATAGACACATAATATGCTTACAGGTATGATGTGGGAGCCTTTTATGATTTTTGAAAACCCTAAAAAAAAAACCAAATTGATTTCTATTGGTTATAGAACCCTAATTGAAAAGGAAAGGGAGGGAAGGAAAGGGAAAATATCGGGAAAAAAAAATTATATAAGAAGGCAATTCTATCTCTAATTTTTTTTTTTAATTTTTTGTTTGACAGTGTTATTTCTTAAATTATAGCGGAAAAGTTAAAATGGAGTAGTTTTTTTTTTTTTTCAATTATCCCAAGAATCAATAATGTTAGGCTGATTTGTGGGGTCAGGAAAATTTTTTCTAACACAAGGATTGCTAGTTCTTTTTATTCAGGGGAGAACCAAACTAGATATCTTCCGCTAGGGTTTTTATTCTTTATGTTTCTGGCATATGCTAGCTGTAGGTGTATATTTTGCATCCAGGAAGAATACACTTCTAGTTTTTCATGCTGTATTTTTCATATAGGGTGAAGTATCTGTTTTGCCTTTTCTTTTTCTAATATCTGATCATTTTCCATTTTAATATCATTTTATAGGGGATTGAAGACAATGCAACTTATCCAGCAATTTAACCTGAGCTTAATGCAACCTTAAAAAATTACTGTCTCTCCCCTGAAGTCTTTTGACTTTAACATGTAGCAAGCATCTCAACAGAAAACCATATTCAGTATAATTCCCATTCATATTTTTTGAAACAGTACACTAATAATCCATAAAAATTCAAGAGAGAACACAAATAATGGAAATCCGATCAGGCCATTTATGTGCCATGAAGATATTGGAGGAAATAAGAGGCCATTTTGCATGCATAAACCCTTATTTACCTGCTTAAATATGCAGCCATACTATTACCATTCACATATATTCCATATATATGCAAGCTGCTAAGTAACAATGATCTTAAGGTCTGTTATGAATAGCAGCAGCCCTGGTGGGGAATGACACCGAGGGGATAGATGATGGAGGGCTTGGCACTGAAGGGATAGTTGGTGGAAGTGGAGGCAACCTGACAAATGGTGGATCAGGCAAATTAGGAGGAACTGTAAAGCCAAGAATATTACACGTTGGAGGCTGGAGATGACGAGCTGCCACAGCAACATCAATGCTTGAAAATGACAGTGTGATCATGAACATAGCCAAAATCAGTAAGCGAGAAGATGCCATGGTATAATAATATAAGAACAAGAAATCAGTGACCTCTGACCTAGAACAATCAGGCAAGGAAAGCAATAGAGGCTTATGGGGTGTGCAAACTCTGACCTTTCTTTTGCTATTTATAATCGAGGACATTGATTCACTGTGTAAATGAAGGGCAGGCAGTTAGCTGCTGCATTTGACGAGTTTTGTTGCATATGCTTGGCTAAAACTGAAGTGCTTCGAAAGCAGAAATCAAGCAACTGGTACATATTACTCCAGCTGCTGTTAAATTTTCATCTTCAGTGCTTTCAAATGCAGTAGTAGTCATTACATGAGTCTACCTAATTTGTTTGGTAGATGCAGGTATGTCTCAAAATTTCGAATAAAGTTACACAAATAATAGTTTCAGTCCATTGAGGTTCCATATTGATTGCTATCTGTGGTCATGGAAATTTGGTCCAACGATGTTAATTCGAGGCAGTAAGACGTCAGTGTTTGGTTAAGAATAGCACTGCTTTCATTTCAGTCTTCATGTGAAGTGGCTGCTAATGTTGTTGTAGTTTTGATACCAGTAGCTAAATAGTTTGATAGTTTCAGATATGTGTCAAAAATTAGATACAAAAACAAAACTACACAACTACTCATTCTTTTCTTCTATTAATTTTTTTTCTTACATTTATGTAGTTAGCTTCTGTTTGGGGCCATTACATTCTGTTTTAGGAACTGTAATTAATGATGTGTTCAAAATGATATGTCGGTGATCTATTAGTTTGTTCCATGTAACCAGATCATTATTTGAATGGAAAAATTATTCAAGTCCTTAATGATTTTTCCTTATCCTTTCTGGTTCTCAAACATGGATGATATCAATCATGATTTTCCTTTCTTAGAAAAAATGAATTTCTGGTTCTCAATATGATATGTCGGCGATCTATTAGTTTGTTCCATGTAACTAGATCATTATTTGATTGGAAAAATTATTCAAGTCCTTAGTGATTTTTCTGTATACTAAGTCCTTTCTGGTTCTCAAACATGGATGATATCAATCATGATTTTCCTTAGAAAAAATGAATTTCTGGTTCTCAATATGATATGTCGGCGACCTATTAGTTTGTTCCATGTAACCAGATCATTATCTGATTGGAAACATTATTCAAGTCCTTAATGATTTTTCCTTATACCAAGTCCTTTATGATTCTCCAACAGGGATGATATCAATTATGATTTTCCTTTCGTAGAAAAAAATGAATTTTTGAGTTGATATTTTAGGTATCGATGAAGAAGGGCGTCAACGGAAGCTTATTAAGGAAAGGATTAGATGTTATCAAATTGTCAGTCACATAGGTTTGCTGCTGATTTCTTTCCCTTATCTGTCAGAAATGTTAAGAGAAGGGTATCTTTGCTACAGCTGATTATTCACAATGATGCTGGTTGAGGCCTTCTTGTGGTTTATCTTAGTTTTTTTGCAGAGGATGCTGCCAGGATAAAATATGGGTGTTACAAAGGTTTCACGTATATCCTTATCCAGTTAACCTAGTTTTGCTGGAATGCTGAAACAACGGAGACTCAGGTTAATTTGTTCCTGTGGAGGTAAATGGAGAATCTGTTCTGTATCATGCTTACGCAACTCTGCTTCTTAGATTACTTTTCTGATGCTTTGTTTTATTATGGTGTTTAGGCATATTTTGCATCAAACTCTGCTACAGAAAATGCAAGATATTTCTGTTTAGACTGAAAAGTTCAAATTGCAACCCAGTTTAAAGGACGGTCAAGGATATTGTTTGAAACAAGCATCTCAACAGAAAAACATATTAAGCATAACTCCATTCATATTTTGAAACAGTATACCAACATTATTTTCATGTGAAAATTCAAGAGAGAACACAAATAACTGAAATCCTCGGCGGTTTGCATGCCATGAAAAATATAAAAGGAAATAAGAGGCCATTTTGCATGCATGAACTTTTATTTACGTACTTATACGTGAAGCCATACTATTACCATTTACATAAATTCCATATATATGCCGGCTTCGAAGCAACAATGATCTTAAGGTCCATTACGAACAGCAGCAGCTGTGGTGGGGAATGACACTATGGAGGGCTTGGCACTGAAGGGATAATTGTTGGAAGTAGAGGCAACCTGACAAGTGGTGAATCAGGCTAATTAGGAGGAACTGTAAAGCGAGGAATATTACGTGTAAATACAGTGTGATCATGAACATAGTCGTGTACATTGATTCAGCGCATAAATGCAGTGCGGTAAGCTGCTGCATTTGGTGAGTTTTGTTGCATGTGCTGGCCAAAACTTGAGAACTTCAAAAGCTGAATTCAGGCAACTAGTACATATTACTCCAGCCGCTGTTAAATTTTAAGAGTAGGGCATCTTAGTACAGCTGGTTATTCACAATGATGGTTGAGGCCTTATTGTTGTTTTATTTTATTACGTAGCAGAGGATGCTGCCAGCATAAATTGGGCATTACAAAGTATTCGCAGACATTCTTATCTGGTTACCCTATTTTTCCTGTAATGCTGAAACTAGTGAAACTCAGGTATATTTTTTTTTTAATATGGAGGTAAATGCAAAATCATTTTCGCAATTGTGCTTATGCAGCTCTACTTCTTAGATTACCTTTTGCTTTGTTTTATGATGGTGTTTCGGCATATTTGTTATAGAAAATGAAAAAGATTTATGTTTAAATAGAAAAGTTCATATTGCTAAAGTATTGCAACCAGGTATAAAGGAGAGTCAGGGATGTTTTCTGCAGAATTCATTTTCCCAGGACTCCTTTTTTCAGAAATAAAGGTTCTGTTGTTAGAAATAATGGAGTGCAAGGTGATGGAATTGAAATTTTGAAGATGTAGCTCTGCTTATAGACTGGAAATTTTGGCTTTATAAAACTGAGAATGTATACATGGACACAAACTTGCACGCAGAGGTAAAGCTTACGCAGATGGCTCGATCAGGGAAACTTCATAATGTGAGATGACAGGTTTTTTCTCAGAATTTGAGTAAGGCAAAAACATAAACGAAAATGAAATTTTAAGCAAACAACCTTTTATTCTGTAATAATGGATTAAAATACACACAAAAGTATATGGAAACTACAGTTCCGAGATAGTGGAAACTAATAAAGCACACAGAAGGAAGAAGGAAAACCCCAAATAAGCTCACATATGTGAGTCCAACTATAATTACATACAACTGTAAGCCTTCATTGCCACCCAAGTCATACAAGACAGACAAAATTCCTTAAAAAAGAAACATGAAAGACTACTGTATGTCTCGCATCACAAGAATTAAGAGAAGATAAATTGAGCAAACTCAAGGGCTAGTAGTTGCTGGAGGAGGGGAAGGGAATGGAATGGAGGGAATTGTTGGAATTGTGGGGATTGAGGGCATGCTTGGAAGAGGAGGCAAAGTGACCTTTGGGACTGTAGGAAAGGTAGGGATGGCGGGAATGCTAGGAAGTGGTGGCAGTGTGGGCTTAGGTAGGGATGGTTGAGTTGTAGGCAAGGTGGGCTGTGGAAGGTTTGGAATAGAAGGCAATGGTGGCATTGGTATCTTAGGCAATGGTGGCAACTGGAGGAGATGACGGGCAGCTATGCTAACATTCATGCTCGAAAATGTCAGAGCGATGAATAAAGCTAAGATAAAGCTTTTGCAAGAGGCCATCACTAGAATTCAAGATACAGTACTTTTGATCACCAGAAATCTAGGACAAATAAGTTGTTCTTTTCTGCTTGTATGGGAATGTTAAGGCTGATTATACAAGTATTTATAGCAGGACATGGAATCATCATGGTGATTTAGGCACTACTAGTTGGTTGGAAAATCCTGAAAGACAATTTTGAGGTTTATTGTTAGTTCACCTACTTCTATATCACATTAGTTGACTATTGTTCCTTTGAGATTAATCTGTTTGGTTATCTAATTAGAGTTCATGGACAAACAACAAATCTTATAAGTGTCCTTCTTTGATTGATCCTTGGTTAAATTCCCAGCTCATAAATTAGTATATTACTGCTCTTCTCGAAATTAACAACCAATTTTGTTAGTTTGCAGCAAGCAACCATGACTTGGAACCCTTGAGTTTTCTTGTTGGCAGTTCATCTTCTCATGTGCATTTTGTTGAAAAGATGTCCTAGGCTTCTTACGGGTGTTGTTGAATAAGATTTAGCAGGTTCTTGTGGTTGGTGAGTTGAAATCTCATAATTAATGACTCCTCGCTACAAAAGGAAAGTCCAAGTGATGACAGAACAGTCAAATATAAAAACAACTTCCTGTACTCCCAGTCTCCAATACCATTATTTGAAGAAAAACATCACTAAATGTTGGCCAAGTGCAGGGCACTAGCCAAGTTTGCAATATAAAACAAATCATATTTATAACACCAAATTATAGATGCCTTCAAGAAGATAATCTATGCAACATTTTCTGGATGTTAATAAAAGGTTGGTTGTGTTTCAAGCAATGGATTAACATGTTAACAGATCATATGGCAATTCATCAAGTGTCATTAACAAGTTATTCATGAATCAATTGTATATTTACAACCTTAATCAAACATGGTCTTAAGTTATTTACGATAAACCGCGCGCCATTTCAACCGATGTTTCCCACGCGAGGTTTTTCTAGGAAATGCAACCGCGAAAAAAACAATTGCAGACATCAAATTTAAATTTTGAATCAAGTTACCAAATTTACTACCATCAATTTATGATAACAGCATCTTTTTTTCCTTTTCATTTTCCTTTTTTTCGCGGGATCTCTTTTCGGCATGTTACCGTTACTGCTTTAAACTTGTAGAAACACAAAATTCATATGAAACCAGTTTATCAGCCAGTACTTTTGCAGTAAAGGAATATCAATTAGTAGCAATGGTTTGTGATGCGCAGATCTAGATGACTGCTTTATGCATCAAGAACATCTAATCACCAAAAGCTTGCATCTCTTGTCAAAAAGAATGAAAACCAAGCCATTGATTTCTTTACCTGAAACTTTTG
Source organism: Populus alba (assembly GCF_005239225.2). Classification (NCBI taxonomy): domain Eukaryota; kingdom Viridiplantae; phylum Streptophyta; class Magnoliopsida; order Malpighiales; family Salicaceae; genus Populus; species Populus alba. The sequence continues at coordinate 13,891,110 of NC_133290.1, forward strand.
AAAATTCTGAGTTGGATAATTTCCTTGCGTATAAAATATAAATGCATGAACACATGTATAATCGGAATATGCATTCCTGGATGTATGTATTGGTGTGGAGATCTCACAACAATCCTTCAGAAACCCAATGGGTAATTTATTAAGATTTCAAATAGCATCTCAAACACATTACTGAATTCAACCAGAACACATAGATACATCTAAACAATAAATGCACTAACGGTTCCATGGTTAAGATTATTTCAACAGAATTATTAAGAATCTAGAAGAAACCATTTCCATATCCAAGATTGTATCCATAAGGAGTCATTGTTGTGCTGCTTTGATTGAAAGGAGTCCCAGTCATGTCTGTGTTGAAAGCAGTCATGGTTGTGTTTGAACTGAAAGGATCCACTGCCATGTTTGAGTCGAATCCTGTATTACTGGTATCAAAGGGAAGATTCCCAGGAGCGCCGGGGTTTGGAGAGAAAAAAGGCTGAGGAGGAGCTGAATTTTGAAGCAGAATCTGCTGGGCTTGCCTGACCACTTTCTGCTTTAGAGTTAGCAAAGATGCCTTCAATTGTTCAAGCTGTTCGAAGCTAAGTTCCTGAATAGGACTCTCCCACCAGTTCTGACTCTGACTAGCTTTCCTCAGTTTGTCCAGCTCTTCACCTCTTTCCTTTTCCATATCCAGTTGGTTTTGCGCCTAGTGAATCATTTATTAGTAAAAAGAATATTTTTGTTTTCTGATGAAAGCAGACTGATGGTACTAAAAATTGCAATCAAAATTCATATACCTGAGTTAGCTTCATGTTGAGTTCACTGATCCTAGCATTCCGGTGAGCCTTAATCAGATGAAAAGCACCTGAAGTTTGGGGAATATTTCCCGAGACATAACGGTCCACCACCTTTTCAACAGAAGGGTGGCCAAAAGAGAAGACCTTCTTGCCAGGTGAGAACACAATGATGCCAACTTCAGCACCACACAGTGTTGAAAGTTCACTAGCCTTCTTGAAAAGGCCAGACCTACGCTTTGAGAAGGTTACCATTAGATTGCTTTCTTTAGCTATTTTGATCATCTCCAACTTTTGGCGACCCTTGCTGCTTTTAACCATGGTTAACCAACAAGAAGAAGGACCCCACCAAGAAAAAAAGAGAGAAATCTATCTTTAGAACAGTACAGTTTGAGGGGAAATGGTTCACACTTTATACAGGTTTCAGGACTTGAATCTGAGAGTTGGAGACGTCAAAATTCACTGAATTCTTGGTTGCAATTCTAGCGTTATGCTTGCATCTATTAGCTTTCTAGTTTTGGAGGGTTCAGAATCCCCGAGGAATGACATATATGGTATGCAAATTTCACACCATCAACTTGTAGAACCAATCTTTGTTGGCTAGACCGTTCTCCGATTCACCGCCAATGAGATACATCGAGGAAATCTCTTGGAAACACCCTTGTCCACAGCCTGACCTCCCTTGCCGTCCTGTGATGAGTAGGTGAAATGGTCTAGCCTGCAATCGAAACACCTCAGATCATAAAATCCCCTGGTTGGACTTACCAAATGCGTAACTACTAATTGTCCAATATGAGATATGGGATGTTTGGAACAAGAATTTGTATGCATATCTACCATTATGTTTTTATATAGTAAACTTGCTAGTATTTAACCTTTTTTCCTCTTATATGAGTATAGCAGAATCCATAATCTGATATAACTCCAAAGGAAAATGTGACATCCTCTTGGCCAAGTAATTTTCTCTGCTTTCATACATTTTCCTTTGCAATTTCATATGGAATTGGAAAACTTATTACATATGCAATTTTTCACTAGATTGCAAGTAAATTTTGCTTTAAAGACCCCCCCCCCAAATAAATAAATAAATAAATAAAATCATCTTAGTTGTAATAATATCTTAGTTTCCTATTCAAGAGACTATCCTTATCCCATCTCTGTGTCATAATGGAAATCCCCTCAAAGAAATCTCCGATATATTTGTTTGGTTTTTTAATGGAACGGAATGCCCTTATGATTACTGTGGCAATTTAATTTCGTTGCATCACACATATTGAAGATTTTGGAGGTAAAGTAAAATTGAGAAAACATAATGCAATGATCATATATCTCAAAGTACAAGCATAAATATAAAGTACCATCAAAATACAGTATAAACAAAACAAATGGCAAAAACCCCAAGAGTCTCTAAGGACATGGTGTATGTGCCTAAGCCAAATCAAAGCCACACCGATGGTACATGCAAGTTCTCATTGCAAGGAACAGGACGAGGAGATCAACTCAAGGGCTGGTGGTGGCAGGTGGTGGAGAGAGGAATGGAACGGCGGGGATTGTAGTTGGGATTGGAATTGTGGGGATTGAGGGCATGCTTGGAAGTGGAGGCAAGGTCACCTTGGGTGCAGCAGGCATTGTCGGCATGCTAGGAAGTGGAGGCAAGGTGGGCTTCGGCAGTGAAGGTAGAGCGGTTGGCAAGGTGGGCTGTGGCAGTGGTGGTACAGAAGGCAATGGTGGCAGTGTTGGTTTAGGCAAATTCGGCAGTTGCAGAAGATGGCGAGCTGCTTCGCCACACCAAAATGACAAAAGAACGAGTGCAAAACTAAAACACTTGAAACTTGCCATCTTGCTAATATTTCAAGGCCTTACAAGATTATGAACTGTATATATATATTCCAACAGTGAATTGTATAGGATTCTGTGTGACATAGCAGGGCTAGTCTTGGGGTTTATGTAGATGGAGATGAAGCGGGGAGATCTCTCTTCAATGGTGGTTTAGTTGAGAAAACAGAGACAATCATTTTTAGTTTTTTTTTTTTAGTTAGCTCACCTTCTTATCTACGTACATTGAAAAGAAGAGCATATGTTCATTGTTGTTGACCACCCATGTTTTTCTTTGTTGGATTAAAAAAATTTAAATTCTTCTGTTCAATCTCCCATCTTTTGTTAATTGGTGCTGTCCACATAATGTTAATAATAAGAGTATGGTTGTAGGTGCATTTTAAAGTACTTTTTGTGTTGAAATATATTAAAATGATAGTTTTTTTTTAAAACAAATTACTTTTTAGATTAACATATCAAAACGATCCTAAACAAATAGATAAAATTAATTTTTAACTTAAAAAGATTGAATTTTTTTAGAAACGCGGTTTGCATTATATTTCCAAACATTGTAATAAATAAAAATATTAAGACTTGGATAAATAAGGATAAATATGTTAACGTTAAATTACTATAAAAAAGCGAGGATAATAAAGACAAATGAGATATATCTTATTTTAAAATTATATAAATTTACTCTAAAAATATATCAAAAATAAATTTATTTTATGTCTTCATTTATGATTTTAAGACAAAAAAAAATACATCCTGAAAAAGTAAAATATTTATATACTTAAGAAGAATCCAATCTTAGGTATTAAGTTTCAAATTTGAAAACATTGGGTTTTTCTTAGGAAAAAAATTAAGTTACTATAGGACTTATTACATAGCGACAAGTCAAATTAATATTTCATAAAATTCTACAAAATTTACTAAAGATGAGAAATTTACAAAAAAAAAAAAAACGTTATGTTTTGAATTCTTATCATATGGAGGGGAGAAGTGGGATGATGATGATGAATTTTCAACTGAAATGCCATAAACAACAACGTTATGTTTTATGCTTAAAATATTATGATTATCCATAGGTTGGACCCAAAGTTAGATTCAACTCTCTCTTGCCTTCCTTTTCCAATATTGCTTTAGAGTTTACTTTTATATATAGTTTTATTCTAGTTATTTGCTCGCTATCCATCACGGGTTAAATGTTTTTTTTCAATAAAAAAAATTGAGCATGTAGATTTTTTCGATGTGTTTTTTACTTAAAAAAATCCCTAAATATAAATCAAAAAGTTTATGTATATATTTAATTAAATAAATTGAGAATCATTTATATAAATAAATTGAAAAATAATTCATCAACGATAACTAAAAATAAAACTGAAAAAATTAAAAGACAAATGTAGATCAAGATATTTAATTTTAAAACATCGATCATTTACTTGTTTGTGTTTAATAAATCTTTTTTTATTATTAAAATAAGTTTTTTATTAAATCAAATGATAAAAGAAACTAACACACATATAAAATTAATTGAATGAAATAAAAGGAAAAATATCATGCAAGGTTGCAAATATTAGAAATATTATCCAAAAATAAATATTTTATTTTTAAAAATAAAGTTCATCTATATAAAGTTTTAAAAATAGGTGAATCATAATAACCTCTTTAAAAATTAAATGCATATAAAATAATTTAAAAAATAATCTCTATTTAAAAAAGCTAAATAAGCATAAAAAAAATCACAAAGAAGATGTATTAATTGAAATATAAATTAAAAAATTATTTAAAAAAAGACATAAAAGGCATTAAATTAAAACAAAAAATATCTAAATTAAAAAGGAAAGAAAGTGATTAGATATTGTTAGGCCTGATCATAAGCCAAGTCATGTACTTGGTTCATTAATAAAAAAGGGCCACACGTGGGCCTTTATTTTTTTTAAAGTTGATATTTTATTTGTCCTAAATGTTTTTGAAGGAAAAAAAAAATAGACAATGCATTTTCAACTTGAAAAACAAAATTGGAGTTCTTGGGTTTTGGTTTGGAAACCTAATTTTCAATTCATTTCTAACCCAAAATACTTAGAAAAGACCCTAAACTTCTTGATAAATCCATAAATGACCATAAAACATAAAAAAAAAAAAAACCTACACAAAACCCTGATATCATCTTGAAACAAAAAAAAATATCTTCCAAGCTTAGATATAGTTTTTAGGCACTTGTAAAGTTTAAAAAAACTTACACGGAACCGTTCTCATTAAATGAAACCAGTTGGTACAAAAATTAATAATTTTTGTGGTTGGAATCATTGTCCACGTCAATTTTCTTTCTATAATGTTGGAATCCAGCTAGTCTCTTTATCTCATCTCTTTAACCAAGGATAAATAATAATGAAAATGAAATTTTAGATCAAAATTGAATCTTAGACATTCAAAGGGGCCTAAATTATATCATTTCTAAAGATTAAGGACCAAAATGTATTTTTGCACAAACTTTGGACACATCATCAATTTTGGATGCCTTTTTTATTTTGGTCTTTTGTCTTTCAATGTTGTCTTTACCTAAAAAATCATGAGTAATTGACCTTCAACTTAGGATCAAATCATCGAAAATAAAAATTAGATGATTAAAGTAGAAAAGGAAAGATGCATAGTAAATCCAAACTAATTTGTGAGTATGTGAACAATGCAACGCAATCTTTTTCTTTACAGGTAAAACATCACATGTTTTAGAGTATATTTAACTCGCGCTTTACTATGGGTCAAATATTTTTTTTTCCAACAAAAAAATTTATATATATAGGCTTTTTCGACATGTTTTGTAGCTAAAAAAATTCTAAGTAAAAATAAAAAAAAAGTTTATGCATACATGTAATCAAATAAATCGATTACTGTGTGTGTTAATTTTTTTTTAAATCTATAAACGATAACTAAAAATAAAACTGAAAAAATCAAGAGATAGGTGCAGATCAAGATATTTTAATCTCACAAGATAAGACATTTACCTGATTATGTTTGCTAAATCTATTTATTAAAAAGTAATTTATTCAATTTAACAATAATAAAAATAAACACACATTAAATTTGATTGAATAAAATAAAAGGAAAAAAAATATTATACAAAACTATACATATTAAAAATATTATATAGAGATAAATATTTTTTATTTAAAACATAAAGTTTATCTAAAAGATAAAAAAATCACAAATAAGTAAAAAAAATCTCTTTAAAAATTAAATATATATAAAAAAATAACCAAAAAATATTATAAAATTCACTGGCCCATCGCTGTGTACTACTTCTACTAGTTGAAAATTTTTTATTTAATATGATAGGCCCATATTCTAATTATCCAAGGCTCAACATTCTAATTTATTAGATACTTCTATTAGTTTACGTAACAATAGATACTTCTATATTAGTTCACGTGACAATAGATATTGCTGGCGAGTTGACCAATAAACTCATGATTCAGAATTTTGGAATAAATTTTAATTTGAGTCAGAAAAATATTAACCTATTAAATTGAGTTTAGTTCTGATTTTTATTTTTTGGAATAATATTATCAGTCTTATGGCTACGCCGGATGGATCATAAACAGACATGAACCCGAAGAGTATCTGGTAATATCATCAGGTTCATCCAGTGCAAAAATATTTCTAATTTTCTTGAACCTTATAGTAGAGTCTCATAATCCCTTTGCTTTGGTTGATCATGGAAATAATTAAGAAAAGAAAGAGAAGAATGTAGTAATTAAATGTGAAAGTTCATATATATGATACAAGGAGACAAAGATATAAGAACCAAGCTCAAACGAAAGTAAACAAACAACACAATTCTTCACACTACTCCATAGACAAGTATAAGAACCAAGCACTCAAGAGATATCTTCGACATGACAATTAACTCGATAATCAAACTCAAAATGAAACTAGTTTCCAGCTGGTGGTGGGGAGAGGAATGGAATAGAGGGGATTGTAGTTGGGATAGGGATAGTGGGAATTGTGGTTGGGATAGGGATAGTGGGAATATTTGAGGGCATGCTTGGAAGCGGAGGCAGAGTGGGTTTGGGCAGTGAAGGTTGTGTGGTGGGCAAAGTTGGCAAGGTGGGCTGCGGCAGTGCTGGTATGGAAGGCATTGGTGGCAATGTTGGTTTAGGCAAATTCGCCACGGAAGGTAAAGGGGGCAATTGCAGAAGATGACGAGCTGCCTCGCCGCCCGGAAAAGAGAAAGCAAGGAGGAGAGCTAAGACGAAACAGTTGAAAATTGCCATCTTGGTGCTAAATTTAAGGCCTGCGAATAAGCAAACAAAGAAGAGTATGAGATTGTTCGTGATGAACCAGGGCTCGTAATGGGTTTATATAGATGAAGATATTGTAGGAGAGATCTCCCTGTGATCTGTGACAGATGGTTGGTTTGGTATAGAAAGAAGAACGATCGTTTTGAGTTTTGTTAATGGTAGGTCACCTTCTTATCCATCTTCCATTGAAAACAATGCCATGTCTTTTTCTCTTTCTCGTTGTTATAGTTGTTGTGACTACGAGGATTTTTTTTTTGCTTCCCATTTTGCACTTATGCTGGCTAGTGCAGGATTCAATTTTGTATTGTTGGCCAAGCAAACCATTGAGTATTTGTTGTTAATCTCCTAAGCCCTGAAACTGTTCTTTTCTTTAAAAAAAAAAAAAACAATAGACTCAGTGCTTTAGCCAATCTAATCTTTCTGCTACAGCATAATCACACACAAAATCATTTCTGTCTTCTATGTGGTAAGAGTAACTAACTAAACTGGCTAAGGCCAGAACAACTTGAACATTCCTAAAAAGTCCAAGTTGAGGACAGTAAAAGTAGACAAGGGGATTGTTTGTCTCTAACCTGCGTTGTTTGTTTAATTTTTAATGGGTTTAGGGTCTCTTACCATGAGCAAGAAACATGGTATTTATGAGCACATAATGTATAGCCATGTCTCAGATTCTGCAGAAATAACAGTCTGCAGATTCTGCAGAAATATTATGCAGTAATAGCTATAACTTTCTGCTGCAACTGAAACTATACTTCATGGTTGTTTCCAGAACCGAGTTTGAGTTATAGCCTATAATTTTGTGTGGCATGTTACATGAAATAGTACAAACTTCATATTACAATCCACGTCCCAAAAAAATCAACAGCAATCATACCATATCACCTTGATTTTATGAAGATAATTATCAGTTTACTGTTAATGATCAACTGAAATAATTTTATTAAGACTATCAAATATATCAATGGGTTATTTTTCTACTACCAAATAATTATGATTTTTTTTGTTATTAAGAGATTAGCAGTGTTAGAAGGACCTAGAGAGGAGTAATGTAGCAATAAAATTTGGAGATAAAGTACAATCATTCATTGAAAATCACCAAGCCATTTATTTCTTTACACGAAACCTTGAAACTTCTGAAAGGGATCATTTCCTTGTTTATGAAATATAAATGGATGAACAACTATATTATATATATATATATATATGTTAGAAAAAAATTAGGTGAGAAAGGTAGGAAAGAAAGCATGGTAGAAACATATCATATTCATATCGTTTTACTCTTCTAAGAGGTAAATTACAACACTTTCATGACACATTTATATTAGTTTATAGAGAATTCTAGAAATTGGATAACTACAAGGATAGTTTTAATGTAGAATCCAAAATTAATTCTAACAATATGCAAGCCAGGATGTATCTAATGTGGAGATCACAAAAATCCTTTAGAAATCAATATGGTAATTTCTTATCATTTCCATTAGTATCTCTCATAAACAATACTTAATTAATCCAACCCAAATACATAATTGGATTTGAACCATAAGTAAACGACTATGGTATTGTGGCTAACAATTTCGTTTACAAGTGAATTATTAGCAGATTAGAAGAACCCATTTCCATTTTCATATCCAAAAGTATAGCCACGAGGAGCCACAGACATGCTTGTGTACGTTGTAAGGAGCCATCGTCGGGTTTGTGTTCAGAGGAGCCACGCTCACGTTTGTGTTGAATCCAGATCTCCATGTATCAAAAGGAAATTTATTTGAAACATGCCATCCACAGCCTGCCTCTTGTTGCGTCCTGTGATGAGCACGTGAAATGGAGCTTCTCGGATAATTTAAACCCTTTGTTGGACTTATTTATAAACAATTCTCTAGGAGTTGTGAGAGGTACTATGTTTTTTAACACTAAACTGGCTGCTATTGGACATTGTTTCATCTTGTATAAGTATAAAACTGAAATTGTGCGGCCGAAACCAGGAGTCTGATATAACTGGAAAACAAAATGTTACATTAGTTGGCATGAAACATCCTTTTGGTTAAGTTTGCTGCCTTGATACATTTTCGTTTGATGCAGGCGGAAGCTATGTAGGATAATAACAACATGAATTCACAAGAAAAAAGAGACTTAGAAGATTTAATGAGTGAAGAGAGTTGCGGACGTGAATCTGGAATTCATAATTTTATTGTCAAAATTAAAATATATAGTTGGTGGTTAACTCCTCGCAAGGTTTATAAGAACTTTAAATAAATCAAAAAACCCTAGTTGTGCCAAAAAAACAACTAGAAATCCAAAAAATAAAGTAAATAAACATAAATTCCGGATCAAAACATAAAATTCAAAGCAAGGAAAAATAATAAAAACTACTATATTAAGAGTATCAGTGCTCAAAACATGATTTTAAAATATTTGACGGTCTAGTAACAAAATGATGCTCTAGGAAAAATTGCTTATAAAATCACAAGTAAAAATTTGAGTCTGATCTAATAGTTAAATCTCTTGTTATTGTAGTTTTAAGGAGCTAACTAGTTCTAGTTATTTCAGATTTTTTTTTTTGATCTGAACCTGTTTTATTAATCCATAAAATAGTATTTGCTATACTATTGTCATTGTCTGTCTAGGCCATCTCCATCTGATAATTCATATTATTACCTGAATTCTCACAACCAACCGTGTTTACAAGATATTTTGGGATGAAAATAGAAAAGTCTAAATAATGGAACCTGCTGTGTATTTTTCACTATACTGCAATAAAATTTTGTTTGAAAGACTAATATTTTTTCCTGTACTAAATCGGTTAATTCATAGTAATTAGATCATACGCATTATCGATGCTTCAGAATGATATTAATTCCTATTCAAGAGACTATCCTCATCCAGATCTTTTTGCCATAAAGTTTCAGAGTTTATGAAATGGAAATCCACAGCAAGAAATTAATCTCTGGGGTGCCTGGCTGGTGGAAATTCAAATTCATTTCGACAAACTAAAATCGAAAAAACATAATACAATGATCATATATCTCAAATTAAGTACAAGCATAAATACGAACAGCCATCCAAATACAGTATAAACAAGCATAAACAGAACTGAAACAAATGATAAACACCCCTGTAATGCTCTAAAGACACAAGAAAGGAAGGATTCTGCGACCCGATGGCATGAAACTACTCTTGTATTTGCTATATCCAATCAAAGCCATGCTAATGGTACATGTAATTAAGCTTTCACACCGAGGAACAAAGTGAAGAAAATCAAGGCTTAGTTGTAGCTGGTGGTGGGGAGAAGAACGGAATAGAGGGAATTGCAGTAGGGATTGGAATTGTTGGGATTGAAGGCATGCTTGGAAGTGGAGGCAAGGTGACCTTGGGGACAGCAGGCATTGTTGGAAGTGCCGGCAGGCTAGGAAGTGGAGGCAAAGCGGGCTTAGGCAGGGAAGATTGAGTGGTTGGCAAGGTTGGCTGTGGCGGAGTAGGTATGGAAGGCAATGGTGGCAACGTTGGTTTAGGCAAATTGGGCAATTGCAGAAGATTACGAGCTGCTTTGCCAGCCGAAAATGACAATGCAATTAAGAGAACCAAGATAAAACAATTGAGACTTGCCATGCTATGATTCAAGGCCTCACAAGACTAAGAGCTAGCAAGATATATAGAGTTGTAGGAAATCTTGTGTGCCATTCCAGGACTCCTCTTTGGGTTTATATAGATGGAGATGAAGAGGGGAAATCTATATCTCTGGCATGGTTGGTATAGTTGAGAATACAGGAGACTGGTTTTGAGTTTTGTTCTTGTTAGTTCACCTTCTTATCTATGCCATTGAAAGTACTACATCATATGCTATCGTTGTTGACTTGCTATGTTTTTCTTCTGTTTTTTTTCCCCACTTGGGATTCAAAAACCTTAAATTCTTCCATTGCCCCTCCTTTTCAAGGTGAATAGGTACTGTCATCGGTTGTTGACCAGAAATCAGAGTAAATTTTTGTATGATTTTGTTTCCCACAGCGTCGGTAAATAAAAAAGAGCGTAGATCGATGGAGTTCAGAGAGACTACTTGTAACCCTTGAAAGTGTGAAAAACACAAGACTCCTTGCTAGAGTCAACATTTTAGCAAATGAAGACCTCGTGCAAGAGAATCAAGAACAAAGTTGCATGTCACAAGTCACGAACTAAGCTGGCCAAGGCTAGACTAGAACAACTTGAGTATTCGTAACTGTGGGCCAAGCTCAAGGCCTGGAAGCATAATTTTGAAGTGAATTCCATATTCTATATACAATGCATTTTTCTTTTTTATACAAAAAAAATTAAATTATTATAGTAGTCGCATGTTTTGAATTCTTGCCCTAAGGAGGGGATAAGTCATATGGTGATTTTCGAAATGCCATAAACTACAACCCCGTGTTGCGTACAAGAGTTGTACCCTGCATTATCGTATTAATCAAGAATTAAAAACCAATTGTATTGCCTTTTTCTCCCTTTTTTTGGGGTTATGTCAAATCACGGTTTTATATTATTTTTATTATTATTTTCTTGATGATATTGATATATCAGATTAACTAACTAAATCATGGATTAACTCATTATATCAATCGGATTTGATGTGGACAATGCCTTTCCCTGTTAAAATCAAAACCTAGCCCAACTTAGCACCGAATCATGGATTTCCTGAATTAACTCACTGGGCAGAGGAAGAGCGGGTTTAATTTGTAAGCGTAGAATACACTGACATTTTAGTATTTATAAGATTATTAAAAATTTAAATGATTGTTGACTTTAGACTCGTGGGATTAATTGATGTTGTGTGCATAACCTTACTAAACACCATGTTAATAATAATAATAATAAAATATTAACATTGTACTCAATTAATCTCTTGCTAGACATCAACAGTTTTCCCAGTCTATTGCAGCGGTCTGGTATTTTTCTTTTTTCCTTTTATATGTTTTTGAATAATTGATAGGGGCACATCAGTCATGAAATGAATGATGAACACTGAAAGCGGAAGACTAACCATGGATTTGGTAATGCCACTGGATCATTTTTTAAACGAAAATAATTTGGTTAACATTATCGAAAAGATCAAGAATCTTCTTTTATATATACCACCAAATAAATATGATTAATTAACTGTGGAACAACACCATAAACATGTATGAAAGCAAATTTATTTACTTAAAATCAGCAATGATATTGGTATATGTAATACAAGGAAACAAATAGGTACAGATAAAAAACATAAGAAGGGAAACAAAAGTGCAAAAAAATGAAGACCACCATTAACAAACAACACAATTCCTCAGAATACTCCATCGATGACAACGAACTGAAAATATATGAGCTTCTGACATGAAAGCTTAATAATCGAGCTGAATATGAACGAGAACATGGTCTAGTTTCCAGCTGGTGGTGGGGAGAGGAATGGGATAGAGGGAATTGTAGTTGGGATAGGGATAGTGGGAATATTTGAAGGCATGCTTGGAAGTGGAGGCAACGTCACCTTGGGGAGACTAGGCGTTGTTGGGAGGCTGGGAAGCGGAGGCAGAGTGGGTTTAGGCAGTGAAGGTTGTGTGGTGGGCAAAGTTGGCAAGGTGGGCTGCGGCAGTGCTGGTATAGAAGGCATTGGTGGCAACGTTGGTTTAGGCAAATTCACCACGGAAGGTAAAGGGGGCAATTGCAGAAGATGACGAGCTGCCTCGCCGCCCGGAAAAGAGAAAGCAACGAGGAGAGCTAAGACGAAACAGTTGAAAATTGCCATCTTGGTGCTAAATTTAAGGCCTGCGAATAAGCAAACAAAGAAGAGTATGAGATTGTTCGTGAAGAACCAGGGCTCGTAATGGGTTTATATAGATGGAGATATCGTAGGAGAGATCTCCCTGTGATCTGTGACAGATGGTTGGTTTAGTATAGAAAGAAGAACGATCATTTTGAGTTTTGTTAATGGTAGGTCACCTTCTTATCCATCTTCCATTGAAAACAATGCCATGTCTTTTTTTCTTTCTTGTTGCTGTGATTGAGACTATTATGATTTTTCTCCCTCTCCATTTTTCCTGAAATTAGATGGAGCAGGACTCAAACTATTGAGCTAAGTTGATTAGTTGTATATAGTTATCAGACTGGCCTGAGATCTGACTTTTAATTTTGTAAAATTAATATTTTATCATTTTGAATATTGCTTTCCTTTTTTGTCATGTCAAACTTTTATTTAAAAAAAAAATTGTCATTTTGATGTTACAATATCATCATTTTTTTTCGTTTACATTTCTCTCAATTTGCATTATCTCTTATTAATTTGCTTAGTTTTTTAGGGATATCCGACATGAATTAGATTAAGAACGGGACTGGATTTGACAAGGAAAAATACACAAGCCCCTTTTAGATTTTGATATGGGAAAATTCAGTTCAATTCCTCAAATTTCAGATTTTCTATCATTCTGTTGCTATTATTTTGGAGTTTCAAGTTGCAATATCAAATTTTATTTTATTCACATTTTAGTTATTGAATGTTGATAAAAAAGAGAAAATGTTGTCAAATTTTTTTTTTAATTTTTTTTTATCAAATAACCATATTCATCACCACAATATAAGTTTGCTTTTTCTATAAAAGTTTAATAGAGATGATATTCTTTTATAAAGTTCAATCTTTTAGGTGATTTTTATATTTGTTTAGTCTTTTTATTCATTTGACTTTTACTTTCATTGTGATTTTGGGGTATTTTAAGGTTGAGAATTAGTTTATCAAAATTATCATCGTGTTTTTGAAGTGTTTTTAAATGAAAATAAAGTTAAAATTAGATTTTTAAAACGTAAAAGATTGGACCACAAGTTTAGATAATCGAAAACTGTCTAGCAAATGACAGGTCGCGTAAGGCAATTTGTAGCATGGTTATTAAAAAAATGGAGCAGACGGCTCCTTATAAAAATAAAAAATAAAAAATGTTAGGTAGCTAGGCATGCCCAAGCTTTTTTTGTGGACTTAGCCTATTTAAATATTAATTAATTTCCCTATCTCTGGTGTTTTGGTTAAGCTTCGTTTTATGGTAATGAATTTATGAGAAAAAAAGGGTTTTTTCGAAGTTTTTATTTTCTCAGTTTAATTATATATAGTCAGGTTTTTTGCTTCGGTTTTTTTTTCATCGGTTTTTTTTTTCTTTCCTACTTGGTACCAACATTTTTTGCCCGAGATGATGTTAAAGCTTAAAATTCAGTTGTCACATAGGTCTTAACAGCAAATCTAATTTGTCTATCATCTTCGATGGACCTAGAAATTAACTTTATTAATTCAGACAAGAAAATAGATCAAGAAATTCTCTGCTGCCATATATATATATATATGATGATTCATTATTGTTCAAATCCACGAGCCTTTGGAAAGAAAAATTAAAAGAAAACTAAGAACAAAGTAATCAAATTAATGTCTAAGCCGTTGATCATAACTGTACATATATGATACAATGACAATAAAAATAGGAACCAACAATGCTAAAATACATGAAGTAAACCAGAAACAAACAAATGATTTTCTAAGAGGACGCTCGATAAACCAGCATAACCTCTACAACGAGTCACATATATGGTTTAGTTTCCAGGCGGTGGGGAGAGGAAGGGGATAGGAGCAAAGAAGGTTGAGTTGTTGGCAATGTTGGCAATGTGGGCTGTGGCAGTGTTGGTACAAAGACAATGGTGGTATGAAGGGTTTAAAAGTGTGGTTGTAATGTTTTTAAAAAATACTTTTTATTTTAAAATATATTAAAATAATATTTTTTTTATTTTTTTAAATTTACGTATCAAATCAATCTAAAACATTTAAAAAAAATTAAAATTTTTAAAAAAATACAGGTTGATTCACATTTCCAAACACTCTATTAAACAAATTCAGGATAGAAGGTAGAGGAGGAAATTGGAGGAGATGACGAGCTGATTGGCCGCCTGAAACTAGCAAAGCAATGAAGGGGTTAAGATGAAAAAACAGTTGAATCCTGCCATATTATTAAACTTGAAGGGCTTAGAAGACAATGATCTAGACAATATGCAAGCTAATTAAGAATTTTATGAGATTGTTGTTGTGACAATTAATCAGGGCTAGTGTAATGTGGGGTTGGTGTAGTTCAGAAAACAGGACAGACACTTTGAGCTTTGTTACTGTTAGAGTTAGTTCAACTTCTTATGCATCTTCCATTGATTACAATATCATATGAGGAGCAGTTGCTCCATGGAAATTGCTGTTGACCAATTATATCTGTTTTCTCTCTCCCTCCCTCCCTCCCTCCCTCTCTCTCTCTCTCTCTCTCTGTTTCCCGGGAAATTTGTCAGTGAAGGGTTTGCAAGCTCAAAGCCTAATTTGTCCTTTTTCTTGAGTGAAAAACAAAAAATCAAACATGGTTTCATCCTATTTGAGAAAAAAAATACTATTATCTAAGTTGTACCCGTGTAGATCCCAATCTCCTCTAATAGTTTGATTTAAAAGCTTCGGATCAGCACAAGTAGGTATGCCATTAACACGATTGTAAGAACACATAACACTGCTAACATCACCATCCTTGACACACATTTCAAAAGGTCGAAGGAATGTCTCCACCATGTCTTGTTCTGACACCTTCAGAACACAAAAGGAGAGAAAAAGTTTACTTACAGTATTTTTGTACGAGAAAAAACCTTAAAATAATTGTTGCAAGGTTAAGAATAGTAACTCTAGCATCAAAAGTGTAACGTTCAACTCCTTTCCAATTATCAACATCATAAGCAGCATAGTGCTTGCAACACGAGGATATTTTGAGGGGTCTAGAATTAGGATCCGTGTAATTCTCTGATCCCTCAACATCTTGTAATCCTCTCACATAATTAACAGCATATCTGCCAACAAGGTAAGGATCTTCTCCTGGTGTCTCAAACTCTCAATGGCTCTTCCCCATCGAGGATCCCTCGCTACATTAATATTTGGACTCCAATAAGTTAATCCAGCCCGACCTAGATTATACATAGCTCTTGCTTCTGTTGAAACGGCCTTCAAAGAATAACAAAATGGATTAAAAATATAAAAGGCTGACATAAAAAAACTAACAGAACCAAATGGATTAAGCAACTGGTTAATCAAGCGTTTTCAAGGAGATTGGAACTACAAAAGGAGTCTAACAATGATAATTTCTCTATAAAAAAGTAATACTGTAAACGTAAAAATCACAGGATGATGAGTTTTTTTCCCATTTAATAGGATTGTTTAAAGGAAAAGGTTAGGCTTAGCATATTTAATTACCTGCCCGATAACTTTCCATTGTGACTCGTTGAATGCTGCAGCAGTGGTTATCACCGTAGGGAAACTTGTTGAACCAGGAACCAAATCGTCAAAGAAGGTTCCTGGACCGACATTGACACTCCATGGAGAGCCTCTGACCACCACTGATATTCAGCAAGCCCTAACCTAGGCACCCCATAAGCTTTGTTTCCGAGTTGAAGAACTTTTTCATTCAAAGTCATTTGATTGACTAAATCCATTGCCCTAACTTCATAAGACAATGAAGTGTCACAAAATGCAAAGTTTGAGACATCTAAACCCAAACTAGCATATCTGGCGGGGTCACAAACAAAGGTAAAGTTTGAGCCAGTAGGGGTAGCATCATCATGATCCAAAGTAGAAGATGATAGGATTCTATGATTAACTCTAGCACCAGTAGAAAGAACAAAGCAAGCACAAAGAAAAATAAGCGAACAAAGGATTTTCGCCGTTTTTCTTTTAACTGATCGGTGCATGTGAAAAGGACTTGGTTATTTGTAAAGAAATCTAAGATGACAACAAACTCATCAAAAGATTGATATTTAAGTGATGTGAGTACATTAGAAATCTTAATCTACAGAAGAATAAAATCGTAATCCGGTGGTTTTGATTTGGATTAAGATTTAATAATTGTGTTGTTTAGATTCGATATATTCTTAATTAAATCAGTCATATTTATCCATATGAGATTCTTTTTTTCTTTTTCTTTTTTTATGAAAGATCTTACTAGGATTCTTTCAAGGAGAAAACGAAAGAAGAATGGACATACATAATTAGCCAGCTCCAATATTCAAGTATCATCATCAAGGAAATTTGATTTCTCGACTTGCTGTAATTAAACCATAGCTTAATTACCTTATATTTCTTATAATTTGGCAAAAAAAAATCGTTTCAAATAACTTTACTTAAAAATGAGACCCACTGAGAAGGAGAATTATATTATTCAAAATTTCTCAAAGAAGAAGAAGAAGAAAATATATATAAAAAGGAAAACTAGAATGAACTTTAAAAAAAAAAAAAGGATAGTGCTTTACAAACCAAAAAATATAATTCTTAGAAGAATAATCCTCGACATCAACGAAAAAAAAAAAACACAAAAATCAATTCACACAGGATCATAAATTAGATAGAATTTATCGTTGAAGCTTATATATTAAAATCATGATTCCTGTGCTTTCTTTGTTCTTTTTTGAGTGCATGTTAATTTAGCCCTCCATCTCATGTATTTTGCCTTTTAACCTTGTTTGCTTCTTCTTTTTTTTCTCACTTGGTGTTTTAATATATTCCTTCGGCTTATATTGTAATCAATTTGGATACCATTTTCTTCATAAAAGAAGGAAAAAACTCCAACAACGGGAAATATTGTTTAATTTTCAGAAGAGGAGGAATGGCAATATATATGCAAGGATATGTAACATTAAAATAGTAGAAAAGGGACTGCAGAAAACACAAATTTTAGTACAACAAACTCTCAACAACGTAAAATAATATGCGTGTAATACAATAACAAACACTCAGACGAAAGTCCTATCCACATATTAAAGTTATTTCACGACGCATGTGTCTAATACATAGAAATATGAAATGGTATGGCCATTTAAGGACTAGTAGTAGACTGAGGTGGCTTGATGTCCTTGGGAAGAGCTGGTATGGTAGGTAATGTGGTCTTTGGAAGCTCAGGGAAGTGGGGGAGAGGTGGCAATTCAGGCAATTTGGGAACTTCAGGTTTTGGCAGCTCAGGAAATTCAGGTTTTGGCAGGACAGGGAGTTCAGGTTTCGGTAATGTTGGAAGTTCAACCTTAGGCAACGGTGGCAGCTCAGGCAATTCAGGCTTGGGGAGCTCAGGAACCTCAGGCAATGTTGTCTCCAAAATCCTGCGCGCTTCTGTCCAGCTTGTGTTGTCCACCATTGACAAAGTGATCAGCAAGAGTGGTGAAAGAAATGTCAAGAAACGAAGAGAAGCCATGATTTTGGAGATGGAAATCAGGAGGACTTGGATCAAAAGTAATTAAACAGAGTCGTATACTAATTGCAAAGTGTGCAAGCTTCTCCAATCACTTTGGTGTACTGATTTCACTTTGTATTGGGGTTTTATATATAGATGTGGGATGTGGAGAAGAGGGCAGTTTCAAGGGAGATAATTAATTTGGTGGGAAAGCTTGAGTCGTCTTGGTAGCTCAACTTCTGGGACGTCGAGAATAGGGAAGTTTCAAGAGTGATTTTGTACAGGTGAGTCTTGGTAGCTCACCTATACAAATCTTGGTTGATCATTGTATATATGATGCATTATCCGTTCAAGTTACTCTGATTTTGCGTTTTTAAATTGACTTTCTTGTTGGGTGCAACCACATTATGAAGCACTAGACACGTCTTGCTAGCTAGATTTTATGAATGGTGTAATCAAATAAGATAAGAATAATGTGTTAAAAAGTAAATGAAATAAATTATGGAACATAATTATTAATTAATTTAATATTAAATAAATAAAATAAAATAAAAACTAATTAAAGAAAACTTGAGTCAGTTAACTTGTTAAATTTTATGATATGAGTCATGAGACTAAAATAATCATATAGAAAGTAAATCACAATAAATTATGATATTCAATCTCTAATCAAATAAATATTAAAGGATAAAATTAGATAAAAAAAAATATATATTTTAAAAAAAAAAAAAAATACAAAAAAAAAAGTCATGTGATTTGTGCTCCGTCGTGGGTCAAATATTTTAATTTCCTAAAAATAAAATTGTATATACATGTTTTTTCAATGCATTTCTGTAATTTAAAAGATTTTATTGTAAATTAAAAAGTTTATATATATATGCAATCAAATAAACTGAGAATTATGTATGCTAATAAATATATGCAATCAAGTTACTCTGATTTTGCATTTTCAAATTAACTTTCTTGCCGGGTGCAACCACATTATGAATCACTAGACACGTCTTGCTAGCTAGATTTTATGAATGGTGTAATCAAATTATAATGAGATAAGGATAATTTGGTAAAAAGTAAAAAATTATAAAATATAATTATTAATTAATTTAATATTAAATAAAAAAATAAAATAAAAACTAATTGAAAAAAACTTGAGCCAACTGAATTAACCTGTCAAATTCGTGACATGAATCATGAGATTAAAATAATCATATAAAAAGTAAATCACAATAAATTATGACATTCAATTCTCTAATAAAAGCAAATATTAAATTATAAATTTAAAGAAAAAGTAAAAAAAAAAAAAAAAAGGTTATGTGACCTACGCTCTGTCGTGGGTCAAATATTTTAATTTTCCTAAAAATAAAAATTGTTATATGCATGTTTTTTCAATGCATTTTTGCAGTTTAAAAGATTTTAGTGCAAATCAAAAAGTTTATGTATACATGCAATCAAATAAACTGAGAACCATGTGTGTTAATAAATAAATAAAAAGACATTAACGATACTTAAAAATAAAATTTGAAAAGTTGAAAGACAAGTATAAATCAAAATATTTAATCTTGTAATACAGGATATTTATCCGGTTATGTTTGCTAAATTTTACTTATTACAATATTATTTTACTCCATCAAGCGATAATAGAAATAGGATTAAATTTTTTTTATTTTAAGCCTTGCAAGCGAGCCCAACCATCAAGCGCTTATTTTTCAACCATTACATAGAACCCTCTCTTACAAATTCGATATGGGTGCTTCAGGATTTGTTCCTCGGACACCAGCTTCCCATCAGAGTTAGTCTCTTTAGACTCTTCAAGAAACTCGGGCGGAAAAATCATAGATTCACCCCTGACAAGATGAGGTCTGATTCACAAAAAGGTTTTCTTGCTGTTAGCAAGCTCCACAAGTGTGTTGCTGTGTCATGACCGTGATGTTACCAAAATTAATGAAAATGGCAAGAAGCTCACGAAATTAATGAACTGTCTAGGATAACATCAGCATCAATCAGAGGGAGACCATCTGGGGTTGTTCCAAAATGAAAATCAGGCATGCCATCAAGGGAGCTGGGGCCCCTGGATTCGACGAAGATGATGTGAAAAAGCCTTTGTGATCTTGTAGTTTTGTGAGTTAGAAATCTCACATCACGATTCTAGGAATTGCTTTGAATTTTTTCTATCCAATATTCAAAATCTCAAATCACACATTTGGGGACATTTTTCTCCTTTCTTCCAAATTAAAATCTAAGAACTGATCATTATAGGAAGAGTGCTTCTATTCGTCAACTCTTCGACAGAGCTTTCGCTCGAATTATAATTAGATATCAGCTTATTTATTTAATTAGATTAGAGACATTTCACATGAATGATTAGCAGTTAAGAATTGAGATTCATGGCTACGATTTTTATAGTGACAATTTGCTTTCATATATCTTCTTTTTTTGTTCTTTCTCAAATTAACTTGTGCTTCTTTTCTCTTGTATCACATACATAAGAATATTTATGAAGTGACAACAAAAACACACTTGATGGTTTGTGCCAAATTAAGCAGCTTAAAATAAAGAACCAAACGAGTATCCATATATATTACTTGTAACGGAAGGTATAGTAGAAAATACATGGTAGTATTAATGACCCTTATACATGTATTCTGTAATAAATAGTAAAAATGGCATAAAGAAACAGTAGAGTACGGTATAATCACCACACCAAACGATAATAGACCCAGCAAACTAGATGAAGACTTCCATAACATGAAACATTAGATGGTATGATCATCATCATTCAAGGGCTAGTAGTTGAGTGGGAGGGAATAGTACTTGGCAGTGTGGGCTTCGTCAGATCAGGAAAATGGGGAAAAGGTGGAAATTCAGGCAGTTTTGGTGTTTCAAATTTTGGCAGTTCAGGTATTGGGAGCTCAGGAAGCTTAGGCAACTCCGGCTTGGGAAGCTCGGGAAATTCAGGCTTCGGAAGCTCAGGCAGTTTTGGTATTTCAAATTTTGGCAGTTCAGGTATTGGGAGCTCAGGAAGCTTAGGCAACTCTGGCTTGGGAAGCTCGGGAAATTCAGGCTTCGGAAGCTCAGGCAGTTTTGGTGTTTCAAATTTTGGCAGTTCAGGTATTGGGAATTCCGGCAGCTTAGGCAACTCCGGCTTGGGAAGCTCGGGAACGTCAGGCTTCGGAAGCTCAGGCAATGTTACCTCCAAGAGTTGGCGTGCCTCCACCAGAATTGTCTGGCTGGTTAGCAATGACATGCTCATGATCACTATAAGTGGTGAAATGAAAAGTGGGAAGATATGATTGGCCATGGTTGTGGCGATGGCAATGGCAATGGCTTCAAGGGAAGGGGGAGTTTTAGGCTTTAGCGAATCACAAGTGGTGTGAAGTATGCTTTTCCGTGAGAAAACCATTGGGTTTTTATAGATGCGGGAGGTGGAGAATAGGGAGGTTTTGGAGGGCGAGTTGGCAGGACATTTTGTAAGTTGGCAGTTCAACTTCTCACCAGTTATATGCTTACTTACACTTCAACAACATAATCAGGTTCCAAAGACACCCTTTGGAAGAAATATATATAAAAAAAAAACAAAAAAAGATGAAAAAGCTGGTGCATGTAGATTGATTAGCTGTCATTTCCATTTTACCCCAGAACCAGCTAGAGATTGATTCAAAAAAAAGGTTCGGGTTACTGGACAATTCGTAAATCACTGGGTCAACTCAGGTTAATTATTTTTATTAAAATGAAGTCACTTTATTTAACAACTATGCATCTGCATTAGGGGGCTCATCAAACCAAATTCATCAATCATTCATGGGAATTGAAATCAAGGGCCGTTTTTAGGATGGGTTATTTGGGATTTTGCCAAATTTATGTGTTCATTGTAACCATAAGAACATGGTGGCTAGTCTTCTGCATGTTCTATTATCACAATTGTTCATGATTTGGACTCGAAAATTTACTCTCATGTGTGGCTAGTGAAACATGGTAAGCTCCATGTAACTTCATCTCGGAGTCCATCCGAATCCCGGCAGACTACTGCTAGAGATGTACCTCTGCAGAAGTCTAATCTGCATATTGCTTTCGAGAAACGAGTAACTTTGACAGTAAGTTTACATCCACAGGGATGAACTAAAAGTCAAACTAATCAGCTTAACCATCTCTTACTTATTATCCATGCCATCAGACGTGCAGAAAACATAAATATCATCCATCAGAATCTGGAACTTGAAAGCTCTTAGGCCAAATTAATAAACAATACTGCTTTATCAACTATGAAATGCAGTTTCATACAACATATTACAGATTATGACATCAAATTTGAGTATTATTACAACAGCACTTATATTACTTGGTAGTTAATCCCAGGAGTTCGAGGGAATAACGTTATTAATTTTTCTGACTGTCTTCACATGCATGTATAAACAAGGCACAAAATACAAGAAGACTTGACGACAACGATGACAACAACAGCAACAACAAATTATAAAGATAAATCAGCAGCACAGTTTCAGAACCAAAATGCTCGGTCTTTTACTGCAACTTTCCCACTTCTGTCCTTCACATTGTTTTCCTTGTACAGTGTCCATTTCTCAAATGAACAGTCAACGAAGTCGTAATAGCCACCATGAATATTGAGCTCTCCATTCCTCACTTTTTCTTCTACCCAAGGGTAACTGAGAGGAGGTTTACCAATGAACAATTGACTGATTCCTGTAGGAAACAACATCAGGAAGAAATCACTTCGCATAATTATGGTTCGATTATTTAGACCACCTCTCATCAAACTATATTCTTCTCTACCCACTGGTTAGCAGCAGTCCTGAATTCATTATTTATTAAGAAGAAATTTGTTGTGGCATTGAGGCCCAAAACTTTCAATATTAAACAGGAAAAGAAATGGGATTGGAGAAAAAATGGTTGCCTTTTCAAAGTAGGGCTGTCCACTACACAAGTTCACTGTATAGCACAACGATAAAGCAGGACGGTAAAAAAGGACCAATCTAAACCCAATCCAGCAACAAACATGCGGTTACTGCTATACTTTTCGCTCCATTTCTCAGATGATAGCCATGAATTTCAAAAACATCAAGTTCGCCAACGTCAGCTATTTTATGAAAGATACGAGCAAAAACAAATTAACAGAAAAAAGACAAATGAAAGAGAGAACTGGTTAGAGCAAGCAAGAATAGGACGTCAGATCTATGAAGTTCATGCTCAGAATGTGAGTTAGAAATCTCTTGCACATTTTGTGAGTTAGAAATCTCACATCACGATTCTAGGAATTGCTTTGATTTTTTTCTTTCCATTATTCAAAATCTCAAATCACACATTTGGTGACATTTTTCTCTTTTCTTCCAAATTAAAACCTAAGAACTCGTTATAGGAAGAGTGCTTCTATTCATCAACACTTCTACAGAGCTTTCGCTCGAATTATAATTAGATATCAGCTTAATTATTTAATTAAGGCTCGAATTATCTTCGATTTGATTAAGGAAAAGTCATCTATGTTGAGATTAATTAGTACGTTCAATTTGCCTTCAGATTAAGGCCTGATGGTTTGTGCCAAATTAAGCAGCTTAAAATAAAGAACGAAACGAGTATCGATATATTACTTGTAACGGAAGTTATAGTAGAAAATACATGGTAGCAATGACCCTTATACAATTATTCTGTAATAAATAGTAAAATGGCATAAAGAAATAGTAGAGTACGGTATAATCACCACACCAAACGATAAAACACCCAGCAAACTAGATGAAGTCTGCCATAACATGAAACATTCTATGGAATGATCATCATCATTCAAGGAGTAGGAGTTGAGTGGGAGGGGTTGATGTCCTTGGGAATAGTTGGCAGTGTGGGCGTAGTCAGATCAGGAAAGTGGGGAAAAGGTGGCAATTCAGGCAGTTTTGGTATTTCAAATTTTGGCAGTTCAGGTATTGGGAAATCGGGCACCTCCGGCAACTCCGGCTTGGGAAGCTCGGGAAATTCAGGCTTCGGAAGTTCAGGCAATGTTACCTCCAAGAGTTGGCGTGCCTCCACCAGAATTGTCTGGCTGGTTAGCAATGACATGCTCATGATCACTATAAGTGGTGAAATGAAAAGTGGGGAGATATGATTGGCCATGGTTGTGGCGATGGCAATGGCTTCAAGGGAAGGGGGAGTTTTAGGCTTTAGCAAATCACAAGTGCTGTGAAGTGTTCTTTTTGCAGTGCTTTTCCGTGAGAAAACCGTTGGGTTCTTATAGATGTGGGAGGTGGAGAATAGGGAGGTTTTGGAGGGCGAGTTGGCAGGACATTTGGATTTTGGTAGTTCAACTGCTCACCAGTTATGCTAATTACTTACACTTCAAAAACATAATCAGCTTTCAAAGATACCCTTTAGAGGAAAGGAAAAAAAAAAAAACAGAGAAGAAAAAGGCTGGTGCATCTAGATTGATTAACTGGCACTTCCATTTTACTCCAGAATCAGCTAGAGATTGATTCAAATAAGAGTTCGGGTTGCCGGGTCAACTCGTAAATCACCCGACCAACTCAGGTTAATTATTTTTATTAAAATGAAGTCACTTTATTTAACAGGGCTCATCAAACCAAATTCATCCATCATTCATGGGAATTGAAATCTAGGGCCGTTTTTAGGATGGGTTATTTGGGATTTTGCCAAATTTATGTGTTCATTGTAACCATATCATGCATTAGATGTTGGCGCGAAAAGAAACCATAAGAACATGGTGGCTAGTCTTTTGTATTTAATTTTATTTCACTTCTTCATGATTTGGACTCGAATATCTACTCTGCATATTGCTTTCGAGAAACGAGTAACTTTGACAGTAAGTTTACATCTACATATGAATGAAAAGTTAAATTAATCAACTAAATTATTCCAACCCAATGACTTAAATTGTTAGGAAAAATATCAAGATATGATTTATATTATTCTTTAATAAACTTAACTATCTCTTACTTATCAATGCCATCAGCCATGCAGAAAACACAAATACCATCCATCAGGATCTGAAACTTGAAAGCTCTTATGCCAAATTAATAAACAATACTGCTTTATCAACTATGAAATGTAGTGCCATTCAACATATTACAGATTATGACATCAAATGTGACTATAATTACAACAGCACTTATATTACTTGGTAGTTAATCCCAGGAGTTCGAGGGAATAACGTTATTTTTCTGAATGTCTTCACACATGCATGTATAAACAAAGCACAAAAGACAAGAAGACTTTACGACAACGATGACAACAACAGCAACAACAAATTAATTATAAAGATAAATCAGCAGCACAGTTTCAGAACCAAAGTGCTCGGTCTTTTACTGCAACTTTCCCACTTTTGTCCTTCATATTGTTTTCCTTGTACAGTGTCCATTTCTCAAATGAACAGTCAACGAAGTCGTAATAGCCACCATGAATATCGAGTTCTCCATTCCTCACTTTTTCTTCTACCCAAGGGTAACTGAGGAGGTTTACCAATGAACAATTGACTGATTCCTGTAGGAAACAACATCAGGAAGAAATCACTCGGCATAATTATGGTTCGATTATTTAGACCACCTCTCATCAAACTATGTTCTTCTCTACCCACTGGCAGCAGTCCTGAATTCATTATTTATTAAGACGAAATTTTTTGGGGCATTGAGGCCCAAAACTTTCAATATTAAACAGGAAAAGAAATGGGATTGGAGAAAAAATGGTTGCCTTTTCAAAGCAGGACGGTAAAAAACAACCAATCTAAACCCAATCCAGCAACAAACATGCGGTTACTATACTTTTCGCTCCATTTCTCAGATGATAGCCATGAATTTCAAAAACATCAAGTTCGCCAACGTCAGCTATTTTATAAAAGATACGAGCAAAAACAAATTAACAGAAAAAAGACAAGTGAAAGAGAGAACTGGTTAGAGCAAGCAAGAATAGGACGTCAGATCTATGAAGTTCATGCTCAGAATGAAACAAAAATGCTCAAAAATTAATAAATAAATAAAAAAGAATCCTAGGAACAGGGGTTTGTTCTCAATGCTTGAAGGAGAAACAAAAAAATAACTAGGAATATGCAGACATGCATGCTGGATGAAAGCAAGAAACATGGACTTTTAAATTTCATAAAACATAATTACCTTCTCACAATGTTTGCACTGCTGATCAAAGTTCAGAAGATGAGCGGCAGCTTTTGTTTTTACTCTTGCATCCATCCCCACAGAAACCCAACTTCCAATGAGGCTACTGAAAATAGGGAAAAAAGAGAGAGAGAGAGAGAGAGAGAGTTAAAATAGAGGATAAACATAAAGTCACACCTTTCACAAGGATGATATTTGATGATTGCAAAAACAGATATTATCTTCACTGGACCTTGGTTCCACATCATCATGCATGCTCATTAGGGCACGGATGCCTCCACAACAACTGTGACCAATTACTAAAATGTTTTCAACCTGCGAAAGGATTCATTTATGATTTGTCAAAAAAAAAAAAGATCAATCCAGGAGAGCCCAGAAGCATTAGTTTCCATATTGTTTCATATCTAGAGCCCGTGTAGAGCACATTGATTCTTAGATATAACACTTCCCAAAATCTACTGGTCATGATGAAAAAGCTTGTCATCATGAGTCATAAGAGATCTTCATTAGTTTACAGTCTGGTGTCCCCTGCTTACAATCCAGTTTTGACAATATGTATATACACATTTTATAAACCCACAAATTCAAAGGAAAGGAAGAAAAGAAAGAATCCTAGAGTTGTAGGCATGTATAACTCACTTTAAGAGAATTTACAGCAAACTCTAAGGCCGCATTTGTTTCAGACGGTCCATTCTGCATAAACAGAGACGATGATCAAACAAAAAGGACAGATGCTGGTAAAAATATTTTAGGCTATCATTTAAGTGTTCACTCCATGGCATATTGGCATCGATGCTTCAGATAAAACCCAGACATGAAGTTAGGACATGCTCACACAACGCATCATATACCTCATGTGGTGGCACCATGTTTGCTACATTTCGAACAACAAATGCTTCACCAGGCTGGAACCCTAGGATGGATGAAGGGCAAACCCTTGAGTCTGCACAAGCAATCACCATAAACTGCACTTGAATTTGTTAGATTATGTGTGCTACTATTTTTCCGATTGTTCAGCAGCAAAATTGCAGTAAAAGCCAAACAAGATGCTAAGATGCATCCATAATATGTACAGTATACTTCAAAAACTAGAAAGACCATTGTTACCTTCGGTGCTTGTCCCTTGGCAAGCTTTTCATAGTGTTCCAAGTCTTTCCTGCTCAAAAATTATCTCAATTAGAGGGGGCATTATAAGTTTCAGTAAAACTAAACCATGTCAGGCCAAAGTCTTCACTGCTTACATGTATTTATGCTTCTTAAAGCTCAAAAACCGTTGTTTCATCTCATTGAATAAATCAACATGTTCAACTCCCGCCATGCGCTCCGACTTGTCACTTTTAAGTTCCTTAGTCACTCCAGCAGGCTCCCTGGAAGCCTGTAATTTCAAATCTGAATTTGTCCTGAAAACATTGCAAACCATTGTAGAAGAATAAGCAAATATGCCACCACCTAATTAAGTACATGGCAGATAACTTGTATCGAAACAAAGACATGCTTATCTTTGTCTCTTAGGCTCAATTCCAAAGGTTGCTGGTAGGAGTCATTTCATAAACTATACACTCTCCTATAAATAAAATAGATGATTAAAAAGACTAAAACAAATCATCAGAAAATCACCAGGCAGTAACATCCTCAACATCACTAGATAAATCATTTACGGGGAAAAAAAATCCTCGGTGTTTAACTAAGGGATAACAGAGTAAACAAAAAATGACATGCCAATTTCTGTTTGTAACTCAAAAAAAAAAATTAAATGGCTAATTACGTTGCACTATACTATATTGAGTTTTATATTTTTTTTCTAAGTACTGGAAGAATAATACTTTTTATAAAAACAACCACATGCATCCACCTGCAACTTTAACTGGCCATTTTGAAGATCCCTATAAAGTCTGCTATGGCTAGTGTTTGATCCCAGATATTCTAAGTTCAAATTGTGATCACATAAAGATTGATTACAAATCAATTCAGCTGAATAAATTAAAATAGGAACTAGCAACAATGAAATTAAAACTTGAGCTAATTCTTGATTTAGCAACAGAAATTAAACAACAATAAGGAAATAAAATAAATTCAAAAGGCGCACCTTTTTACAAAACCAAAGAAAGTAACACCAACTTACTTCAAATTAGCCCCACACAATCTCAACTGGGTTTGCTCAATTCCTTCTGAATTACCCTTGGAACCAAGGACCTGCGATAAGAAAAGCAAATAAACACGAAACCAACAAAAAAAAAACTATATAAAACATCTCTAAATATATACACAGAGAGAAGAGGGAAAATTTTACATTTTGGGTTCTCAGGACTGAAGCTTTAGAGGGATCCAATGAAGGGTTAGAAGCAGGGATTGAAGAGGAATTGGACAAAGTGTTCATTGAAAGAGAGAAAGATGATGATGGGACAGCCATTGGAGAGACAAAGAAAGGTAAAGTTTGTGCTTTTGGATGGAGAGAAATGAGGATGATTTAAGACAAGTAGACATAGGTGAGAATTAATGAATTAGAGGGGAGGTGGGCTTGATGTGTTGGTGAAAGAACAAGAAAGAAACACTTGTTTTTGTCTCCAAGAAAGACGGAGAAACCTAAGTAAAGATCCAACCGTGTTTGTGTTGCATGGAGTTTCCAACTAGGCAAGTACTGGCTGGTACTTGATTCCGACAACTAGCAGGGTTTTTTATATATATAATTATTTTGATGTATTAATATAAAAATAAAAAAATTATTTTAATATATTTTTAAATAAAAAATTATTTTAAAAAATATTTTACACCACCACAATCTCAAATACATTCTAATAACATATTCATATGTAACTCACTAAATTAAATTAATAAAATTTTGAAACCATATTGAATATCATGAAATTTAAATGAAATTAAATTTTAATATATATATATATATAATTAGAAACCAACCCCTTTATTTACTGTATTAAAAAAAGAAAAAGCAATATCTTTCTATTTATTATATTAAAGAGGGGAAATCAATATTAATACTAATATTTTTTAAAAAATAATCATCTACTTATCTATTTTTTAAACGATCTTGCAAAGAATAAAATAAAGATAATGAGATGTTATAAAAAAAATTAAATAAATTCTATTTTTTAAAATATATTAATTTAAATTATTTATTAATTAAATTAAAATTGCACTATTACACTAATAAAATTGGTTACAAACAGCCTCAGAGGTAATAAAAAAAAAAAATAGGAAAGGAAGCTACGGTAGGAAGGAAAAAAAAAAAAAAAGGAAAGCAATTATAGCAGGTTATAATATCACACCCACACATATCAAGGTACTAAAATTTTATTTTTAAGATACTCAATGTAAATGCAAGCAATTTGAAAGGAAAAATGGATTAATGTTGAGATATATTTCTATCCATATTTACTTAGGGAGATATTGATTCTCATTAAAAGGATATCTTAAAAATGAATAATTGTAAAAGGAAAAGGCATTAACTTTTACTTTACTTTTGAAAGTTGTTAATATATATACATAAAAAAAAGGAGTTCTTGATAGTTTCTATTACCGGATTAATTCGAGTTATCGAGTTAGTTTATAAATTATAAAATTAATTTAAGTTAGTTATTTTTATTAAAATGATAATGGTTTTTTTTTTTTTACTTGACCTAGGTCAGTGATGCAAGAACTCTTTAAAAAAAACTAAATATTTTTTCTAGTTATTTTTATTTCTCCTTTTAGTTTAAGAATTTTATTCTTTTTTTTTCTATTCAATATTATTAGACTCCTCTAATTTTTTTTATTTGAAGAAATTATTTTTAAAAATTTTCTATTCAATATTAATAGAGATTTTTAGTTTTTTATATAAAAAGTTGTAATGGTTTTTAACAAGTGGGACTTGAATTGATAAAAATCAAATATTTTGAATGTCTTTCTATAATTATAATCTTTTTTTTTATTTTGAAAGTTTTAACTTATTTTTGGTGATGTTACTTGATATTAAAGCTACATTAGTTGGTATTATAACACAATAATTCTTAATAGTTAATTATTGCGTGTTGTTATTGAATTTTTTATTACAGAACAAGCTTTATAAAAGTGTTTGGGCACTTATTAAGGTGTTATGGACCCATATTAGACCACACACAAAAAGGATTATTCTACTTTCAATTGAAGAAGTCATGTGCTACAAACTTAATGTATCATTTATTTGGGAGGAGGATAATTTTTAAATAAAATTAAAATTCAAGGATAAGTTCTTTTTAACCCAAAAGGCCCAATGCAAGACTTTTTTAGGAAAATAAATTTTTATTAGTTATTTTTTTCTCTTCTTTTAAGTTTAGAAACTATTGTTTTATTTTTTATTATTCAATATTATTAGGTTTGTTTAGTTTTCTATTTGAAAAGAAATAATTTTTTTTAATTTTTATTTTTCTATTTAATACTGATAGAATGTTTTATTTTTTAACATATATAAGGTTGTGATTGCTTTTTGGTAATTAAAACTATGATGAATAAAAAATTATATATTCTAGTCACTTGAGTGTCTCATCATTATTATAATATTCTTAAGAGTTTTGACTTGTAACAATTTTTTTATTGTTAACTATGTCATTTAGGCTTTGACTCTCAAGTTTTTTACGTCAATTGGCCAAGTTAGACCAAATTTAACAATTATAATTTATATTGTGATTGTACTATGTATAATTAGAGTATTTTTTTTATTTTGATAGAGATTTTTTTAAAAGTATTTTTCACTTAGATTGTATTAAAATAATTTTTTATTTTTAATACTAATATATAAAAATAATTAAAAAAACACTCAAAAAAATAATTTAAAGCTTTAAAAAAAAATTAGAAAAATAAAAAAGTATAGCTAAACCTCACAAACAACCTCAAGGCTAGTATGCCGGCCCCTGCCTTTTCTTGGACACGTACACAATTAACAAATCTAAAAACCTCACTTGGGAAAGCCAGTCCTTTTTTCTCCACCCACGTAACAGAACAGTCCTTCCATTACTTAACACGAGATATCTTAATTTAATTTTACCGCATCATCCCTTGAATTAACTAGTTATTTGACTTAGTGCTCAGGTTAAATAATTTTATTTTTTAGTAAAATAATAAATATATAAGTTTTTCAACATTTTTTTTCATAAAAAATTATCAATTAAAAATTAAAAACTTTATGCATACATTAAATTAAATAAATAAAAATTTATTAGTGCCGATAAATGAAAAAAAAAAAACAGTAATGATAAATAAAAACTAAACTTGAAAAATAAAGAAATAAATATAAATCAAAATATTTGATCTTGCAACATAGGTTATGTATCCAATTGTGTTTAATAATTATGTTTCTTTGAGTAAATTCTTTATTTAATCAAAGATTATTTGAGCCATAAAATGTAAAAAGAAAATCATTAATGATAACTAAAAATTGAATTTTTAAAATAAAAAACAAATATAGATTAAGATATTTGATATTGCAACATGGGTAATATATCAAATTGTGTCTAATAACTTTGGTTTTTAGAATGAATTATTTATTTAATCAAATGATAATATAAACAAACACATGCATGAAAAAAATTTAATAAAATTAAAGAAAAAGATATTGTCCAAGGCTATGTATATTAAAAAAAAATCTTATAATTTAACCAAAAACTAAATTGAAAGTTCGAGAAATTGATGTGGTTGTAGATATCCATTCTTGTACACGGGCTATTGACTTGATTGACTAAAAAATAGAAAAAATAAAGTTTTGCATCAAAATGAGGTTGTGAAAAAACTTAAGGACCAAAAGTTTACAATTTAAAAAGTATAGCACCCAAGGTGTACTTTTTGATAGGATTTTGAAAGGGCCTTCTATTTTCATTATTTTTTTTAATTTAATCCTTATTTTTTCAACCTTATCTTTCATCAAAAAATTTAAATAATTCTTTTTAACCCTAAAATAATATAATCATCTAAAAAAATATCTGAGGATAAAAAAAAAAAAAACAAGAAGTCCATAGTAAAATACAAAAAGCTTCACAATGTAAATCTTTACCCACAAGTTTTAATATTTTCTATAATAACCACGATATGATCCAACAATCTCTCTTTTCCATCCTTAATCCTCCTAATCCCTTTAGCATTATTCACTTATGCGTTAAAGCACGAGAAAATATTTTAGTATATTCTTGTATAATAAGGTTAATATCCACTATATTTTTATATCTATGTGTCAAATCATTTCCTTCGATTTGAAAATAGTTTATCCACTTTGATTTTTTTTTTTTTTTTTCAATTTGAGTTCCCTCTTTCACTTGAGATTTGAAAATATTAATGTGGTCGGGATCAACTGACACGTAGCAAAGGTGCAATAAATTGAAAAAAATAAATAAATAAAGAAGAAT
Organism: Populus alba; assembly: GCF_005239225.2. Classification (NCBI taxonomy): domain Eukaryota; kingdom Viridiplantae; phylum Streptophyta; class Magnoliopsida; order Malpighiales; family Salicaceae; genus Populus; species Populus alba. The sequence goes on from NC_133290.1 coordinate 13,923,691, forward strand.
AAATCAAAACAATGGGAATTCGAAAATGAATACTGTTTCCTTTTTATTTCAAATTCTATCACCTATTTTATTTTATGAATTATTTTATTTTATTTCTTAATAAAATTACAAAATATAAAAACAAATTGAGAGCAATTAGACTTTTAAGGAGAGACCAGAGACAGAGCCTAAAAGGTGAGCTAATTCTCCTTTCTACCTCAGGATTATTTTTTATATGATATTAATCATGTATATATCTCATCACTAATTCTAATGGTTTGGAAAAAGATCGTCTGTATGACAAATTAAAATCTCACGAGACACAATTCTCATAATTAGGAATACTACTCTCATACAAATCTTGTTTTATTGACCGCAACCTTATAAAATACTATTTTTTATAATAATATTTTTTAAGACAAAAGCTTTATTTTTTTTCTTTTAATATTTAATTTATTAAAAATTGAGTTTCGTGACTTTTATAGTTTGTATCTCAATCTTATGACTCTTATCATGAATTTAACAAATTAATTTTATTAATAATTAGATTTTATAATTTATTTTGATTTGTGTTTAACATATTAGCTCAGGTTATATCAGCTTATTTTTTGTATCCTTTTCAATTGAGATCTTTTTAATTTTATCCTCAATATTAGATTGATTGAAAATTAAACTTTATAATTTGTTCTGATTTACTTTTTATTGAGTTATCTTAATCTCATGACCCGAGTTATGGGTTTGACGAGTAAACTTGAGTTTACTTGAGTTATTTTTTTTATCTTTTTTTTTTTCAATTCATCTTTTAATATGGAATTTATTGGGAATTGAGTTTTATAATTTATTTTGATTTTATTTATATGGGATTATCATAGTCTCATAACTTATATCGTGGATTTAATAAGTTAACACTGGTTGATCCAAGTCAATCCAATACATTTTTATCTCAATATTTTTTAAAAAATGACATCTTAAATTTTTTGAGTTAAATTATATTTTTACCTATAGTTAGAGTTATCATTAAATTTATTAAGTCAATTGACTCATATTAAAATAACTTTTATATAATTTAATTTTTCTACCAGAAAAGTATTAGCAATAACTGGATAATATAGCATATGCAAATAGTCTAGTAATACCACAAATGGCTTGCAAAACAAGAAGGAGATTGTCTCAGCTTATTCTCGTACCTGCCAAAATCATCAATCATCAAGATCGTTTTTTCTTAAATTGATTGTATCACTTTTCATCCCTAATTTCTCAAAAAAAAAAAAAAAAACACTAAACGATGGACCTTTATAAGCTAAGATTACTTATCCATTCGTGAGCAAAATACCATATATACAGAATGACAAAAACCAACAAATAACTTCAAATTAGTCCCTAACCTATAATTTTTTTCTCGATTGGATCCTTAACTTGTACGTTTTACATTTTCAAAGTATCTAGAAATCCTCAATTTAATCTTGCTATCAACAAATATACCTAACATCGTTTATTGGTTAGGGATCCAAATGAAAAATAGAAAGAAGCTAAGGACATGTGTCAAAGCAAATTCAATTGGGAATTTTTTAATATGTTGGGACTAATTTATTAAGAATAACTAAGATTAGGGAATTAACTGAGAAATGGGTTATAAGTAGGGGACAAATATGAGGTTACCCAAAACCAATCATCTCTCCCGCTTATGTAACCTTACCTTAATCTTAGTATTACAATCACTATTACAGAAATAATTAAAATGCATAACAAGAACACTCTGGAAACCTCGCAGTGCCTTGTTCACCTAAACAATGAGCTTTATTTTTTTTTAGTTCTTTACTGGATAGACGGTTCATATTATCAAAACCGCATAAATTTTTTTTTAATATTAAAAAAAAAAACTTCAATGATAACCGTTCAAGTAAATTTAGGTTAACTTACCAATACAAGACTTGAGATATAATATTAAAATAACTTTATAAAAAATAAAAAATAAAAATTGCAAAGCTCAATATCTAATAACCTAATGCTAAAGAATAAGAAAAAGGTAATTTTAAAAAATATAACATCAAAGAAAAAAACTCAAGTCAATCTAGGCTACCCATAACTCACTGTATAAGATTGAAAAAAAAATATATTTTCAAACGAAAAACTTAGTAAAAAAAATACCAAAGTTTAATAAAAATATATATATATATAAAAAACGAGTTAATTTGAGTTAACTTTACTTACTTACTCTCAAGATAACTTAACATAAATAAAATCTAAAAATGACAAAGGTCAAGGGCAATAACTTAATGTCAAGTAATAAAATTAAAAAAAAAAACAATTTTATAAAAAGAAAGCTAAGATATAAAAAAACATGTGTCAACCTGGGTTATCTCGACTAATTCATTACTCACGACATGAGATTATGATAAACAAAAATAAAAAATTTTAAAAGAACTTGACAAAAAAATACTGAATTTAAATATGAAAAAATAAAAAAAAATAAAATATAAGTTAACTTGATTAACCCATATTCGAGATAACCCAACATAAATAAAAGTGAAAAAAATCACAAACTTCAAGGTCAATAATATAATACTAAATAATAAAATTAAAAAATAATAAAAACTATTTAATTTTGGGCAAATGATTATTAACTTTTTTCATTAAATACATGAGTCAAGTGTTTATTTCACATTTAAAATTTTTTCTTAGTTCGTCAAAGAAAAAAAAAAAACCCTTAATAAAACCCATATGTAAATACACGCGCGCGCGTCCATATATATATATATATATATAAAAGTTAAAATTAATTTTTGATATGCGCGCAACGGAGAGGAGGCGCTAGATCTAATCAAGCCTATAGGCTATTGGGGTAAGCTAGATGTTAAGCCTTTTGAAAGGCCCATTATCTGTCTAGGCTGCACAGTTTCTCTCTGGTACATGGACTATCAATGCCTAAGTGTCCGTTTGGCATTGCGGTCAAACTTGTTTTTTGAAAAAAAAAAAAATTTTTTTTTGTTGCTAAAATTGAGTATGATTTGTACCTTTTGGATCGTTTTGATGTGCTGATATCAAAAATAATTTTTAAAAAATGAAAAAAAACATTATTAACATGCTTTTCGGCACGAAAAGCTATTTGAAAAGCAACCGCTACCACACTCCCAAACACCCTAAATCTTAATGCAATCAACGACATTGCAAAGCAGAACAACAGCTTATTATTATTATTTTTTTATAAATATATTAAAATAACTTTTTATTTTTTAAAAATAATTTTTAATATTAAAACATCAAAACAATATAAAAATATAATTATAAACAAACAAAATTTTAAATTTTCATAAAATATTGTTGGAACGCAATTCCAAACAACAATTTTTTTACCTGAAGAAGCTTATGTCTATTTTTCTACACTTACTCTGAATTAAAGTTATAAAACCCGGTATAATATATAACTCAATTTAAGTTTTGGATTATAGATTGACTTTAGTAATCTATGTTTTAATATGGGTTGATTTAGATTAATTAAAACAATATTGGTTATTTTTAAAAAAATCATAAAAATAATATTATTTTTAAATTTTAATTAAAAAGTCAAAACAAGTTTTCATAAGGTTAACACTAACTCCCACCAGATTTTTTTAAAATTCAAACCAAACGTAAACCAGGTTTAATAACATCACTCCAAACAAAATTAACAAGTTAAGAAAAAAAAAAAAAAAAAAACCAGTCCTCTTTTCTCCCACCCATATATGACCGAATAGTCTTTCCAGTCCTTAACATTTATCACTAGTTTTAAATTGACCACATAATTTCTCAATTTTAATGACCATTATACCCTTCGACACTCTCACTTTCACATCCCTTGACCTTCTTTTCTCTTTCAAAGATTTTACACCAATCCGGGCTTTACAACTCAACCAGAATAGGTGAGATAAAAAAAAAATTAATCCTTAATATTAATCTACCCATGTATTAAAAACAAAAACATCACGAGGCAAACACTACCCTCATTTCCTCTAAAAATAACCAAAATATTTTTCTACATTAAAAATATGCTATGTTATATTTTTAAATTAAAATATTTACATAAAATTTTTTTTTTCACATTAAGAAAAACATAACTTTTTTCTTGTAAATAGAAAATATATATACTAAAGGACTTTCAAATTTTACATTGAAAAAATATTATGCTATCCTTTTAAGTTGAAGTATTAAAACAAAAGGTTTTTTACCTTACATTGAAAAAACACAACTTTTTTCTTGTAAATATAGAGTATATATATGAAATGGCTTCAAATCTCAATTTGAAAAATAACTTTTTTCTTAGGAACATGAGAGTATATATATTAATGGATTTCAAATTTTATATTAAAAAAACATAACTTTTTTTTGTGAACACATAATATATTTACTAAATGACTTCAAATCTAAAATTGAAAAGATATTATGTTGTTCTTTTAGTTGAAATATTAAACCAAAATATTTTTTTTATCCCATATTCAAAAAATATAATTTTTTTCTTATAAACATAGAGTATATATACAAAATGATTTCAAATCTCATATTGAAAAAGTAATTTTTTCTTAGGACCATAACAATATATATACTAAAGGATTTCAAATTCCATACACTAAAAAGATATTATGTTATTCTTTTAAATTAAAATATTTAAATCAAAATATTTTTTATTCCACATTGAAAAAACATAATTTTTTTTTGTGAACGTAGATTATGTATACGAAAAAACTTCAAATTCCACATTGAAAATATAACTTTTTTTCTTGGAAACATAAAGTGTGTGTGTGTGTGTGTATATATATATTAAAGGGTTTTAAATTTCATATTAAAAAAATAAAACACCTTTCTAATATCTGTATAATAAGTTTTAAAAATTGTTAATAACCAACTAAAAAATATAAAAAAAAGGGATATAGAAAAAAAACTACATTTAAAAAAAAAACAAGTCTCGCCCGGCTCATGAGTCAACCCGTCGGATCTGGGAAGATCATTGCACCAGTCAGTTTTTAGTAAATTTAAACTAATTTAGTTACCGAGTTGATCGAGTCTCGGGTTAGTTTATTGGTTGATCTGGATTTAATAACTATGTGAGAATAGGGCTGAGGTTGGTTTCTTAAAAAAAAACTCTGACCGTAGTTGACTAGCTGTCTCAACATTTTTAATGACGAATGTAACCCTCTTTGAAATCCCCGTTAACAAACAGAAGCACCAATTTTCCCTCCTTATATGACCAAAAACACCCCTCAACAGTCAACCATTCCCATTCCCCTTCGACACCACAAACACGTGGACATATACGAAATGACCAAAACAACGCCTCCTTAAATCCCTTAAGGCAGACAATTTACGTAGTTCCTTAAAAACTTCCAGTTCTTTTTCGTCCACTCAAAAAATCCTACTTTTTCTCCTTCTCGCCCTCTAAAACAACAGACCAATAAATTTGTAGAGAGATAAAATATTTTTAGAGAGAGAAATAAAAAGAAATGGACGGGAGCAGCAGCGGAGGAGGAAACGGTTACAGAATAGAAGCAGAACGGTGGTTATCTATATCAGAAAAACTCTTAGCCGCACGTGACTTGCACGGGGCTAAGAGCTTTGCTATCCGATCCCGAGAATCCGACCCGAGCCTCTATCAATTTGCCGACCAAATCATCGCTGTTGCCGACACTCTTCTTGCCGGAGAGTTATACGTCGAGAACAACCACTACTATGATTACTATACGATTCTCCAACTTGGTCGGTTTACTCAGGATCTCGAACTCATTGCGAATCAGTATCGGAAACTCGCCTTGTTGCTCAATCCGACGAGTAATAGGCTGCTCTTTGCTGATCAGGCGTTCGAGCTTGTGTCGGAGGCTTGGCTCGTTCTTTCCAATCCTGCTAAGAAGGCAATGTATGATCATGAGTTGCAACCGAGTCAGCTCGGTCTCCTTGTGACTCAGCAACTGCCACCTCCACCATTTCAACAGCAAGCACCGTATGCTCCAGAGCCGATTCGGCCCGTCCCGCTGTTCACAACGCCGAGGATGCCCGAGTCTTCTATTCGGTTCCCCACTCAGAAACCACTGGATTCACCTCGGCCGCAAACTCAGCAAAGAAACCACCCGGAGCCAACTTGGCGACAACCTCAGCAGAAGCCAACTGAGCCAACTCATCAGCCTACCCCGCTGAAGGTCGCTACTGAGCCAACTAAGCAATCAACTCCTCAGCGGAAGCCAACTGAGCCAACTCAGCAACATACCTCGCTGAAGGCCGCTACTGAGCCAACTAAGCAGCCTACCCTGCTGAAGGCCGCTACCGAGCCACCTAAGCAGTCAACTCCGTCCAAGACTCCCAAGGAACCAACTTGGCCAGAAGTTGTGATTGGGCTAACTCGATCAGCTCCAAAGCGGAGTGTCACTGGTTCGACCCGGCGAGTGACTAAGCCCAAAGCTCCCACCACCGCTGCTACTGTCATTGAGACAACGCATGTAACTCAGTCAGTTAGGAAGACGAGTGCGAGTGAGCCAGAGACACCGAGTTTCTGGACTGCGTGTCCTTATTGTTATATACTGTATGAGTATCCAAAAGATTACGAGGAGTGTATTCTGAGGTGCCAAAGTTGTAGGAGGGCATTTCATGCTGTCATGGTACCAGCACCGCCAGTGACTGGTAAAGATGCATGTTTTTGCTGCTGGGGATTTTTTCCATTGGGATTTTCTGGTAATAATGAGAAAGGAGCTAATGGGTTTGGTAGTGATTGGTCGCCATTTTCGGCAATGTTTGCCACTCCATTCCAAGCTGGTGATGCTGTTGATAGTGGTCGTAAAATGTATAATAAATCGAAGCAAAAAGTGATATATAAAGATGATGTGTATATAGATATCTCTGACCCAAGTGAAGAGGAGTCTGATTCTGGTGATGAGTGGGGTAGAGATATGAGAAAGAAGGCAAAAAATGCCAAGGGGAAAGGAAATCTCGATAAAAAAGTGAAGAAATTGCCTATTGAAAGACTGAAGGAGGCGGGGGCAGGGACAGGAAATATTCATAGTGATGGCAGGGGTAGCGTGCCAGAGGAGGTCGTGGGAAAAGGGGAAGGGAGTAGCGGGAAGAAGAAGGCTGCAAAAGATCTGGGGAAGTTGGATTTGAATGTGATGTTTAGTAATGAGGTGGATGAGGCTGCGCCTGGACCAAGTCAAAGGATTGGGCCTGGGAATGAGGAGGAGGATAATATTGAAGGGATTGGGTTTTTTGAGGGTCTTGATGAGTTTTTGAGTACCTTGCCCATACTTTCGGTTGTAGGGGATGGATGATATGGTGAAGGCTACTTAGTGATGTAAGGCCCTTCGTTCTTGTTTTTACCTTGTTGTAGCTGTTTATTGCAATGTTGTAGCATGATCATGTAGAGTTATTGGCATTTTGTTTGCACAACTACTTTGTAGTTGAAATCTAATATTTGTTTTGCAGGCATTGTTGTTTTTTCTGCATGATGTTTGCAGAATTGCCTTCTTGTTGAAATCTAATCTTATTACAGTTGATTCTAGTTACTTCTTAACTATCTGGAATGGTTTATTTCTTCTGTCTAGACTTTGATGTTGGTGAGGGTTTGGTGGTCGCAAGTAGCAGTGCTAAAATATTCAGTTCAATGAATGACTGAGGTCTGTCATCACTGAACCTTGCATAGTCTTTTATCTGTCGACGAAATTTTTTTCATATGTGCGTGAAATATTTTTTGTAGCTGTTTTGCTGCACTTTTATTTCTTTGCTTCCATTAAGTTTTCTGAATAAGTTTGCTTGATGCATATGTTATTTCATCTCTGATTGATAGTTTGCTTTTTCTAGATTTTCAATCGGTACTCCTCTCTATAGTTGAGTGATGAAAATAAGGAAATGACCAGAGGAGATATGGTAGTCTTTAATGTCCTCTTTCCCTCCCTTTGTTATAGTTCTAGATTATAAACGAAAGGCAGTAACTTAAATGATAAGATATGCTGCAGTGTTGTCAATGGCGAAAGGCGCTACAAGGCACCAAGCCTGTAAAATGCCCGAAGCTCTCTCCCGAATGAACCAAGGTGATATGCTATAAATTAAATAAAAAGTAATATTATATTATATAAATTTAAAATATATATCTTCCCGATTCAAGATAGAAAATATAAAATACCATAACACAGCCATGTAAAGTTATGTTTTCCACCCTTAAAACAAAATAAAATAATTTAAAGTAGGAAGTAGTGAAATAGATTAAAAAGCAAAATAGGTCAGAATATAAATCAGTTAAAAAAAAAAAAAAATCCAACAGAAAAAGAACTTCAAGCAGGCGCTAGCCTTAATGCACTGCACCCACTCACACGCCTGAGGCTAATAAAGGTGCTGGGGCCTCACCTGGAGTGCCTCTTGACAACACTGATATGCTGTTCAGGTTTCCATGAAATTTAAGAGAGAGGTTGTCACAGCTGCAACTTACTGTGTCATACATATGCTCAGTATTTGCGTGTAAGATAAAATAAAAAATCAATATCGAAACGTATTGGAGAAGCGTATGTGGACACCATGGTTAAAATGGTTCCTTTAGGGATACTACTTATGACACTTTCAAGGTATATCAGAGAAGCATGTTTCAAGAACCAGGGAGTTTATTAGGCATTTCAGAACTAGAAAATTTCATTATAAAATGGAATAAATGATTTCATGTTGTTGAAAAGTGTGTTGTTGAAGTTGCTAAACTGATTGAAGCGCTTACAATACACTTTTGAGTTATGCATCAATTTTTAGTCCTGGTCCTGCAATAACAGATGCAGTCTGCAGCCCTATTAGCTTCATTCCAGGCCACAAACCTTGCATTACCTTTGAGCTGGGCTTATCCCTTACTTTCTCTTGGATATGCCTAGTTGTTGACAGCTATGCTCTTGTGGGCTCGGTGAAGTGTTGCCTCTTGTTCTAGCTTTGCTGCATCCATTTCTATGGTTCCATGATTAATATTGCATTAAAGTCCTGCCCAGGATCTTAATCTTCATTCTGAAAAGCATGTAGGTTGACCAGCTCCTCAACCTGATCTACTCGAGGAATATTTTGTGAGATGGAAATGAGTTACCTAAATGTGATGTAGTCATGCAACCTTTATTTGTGAGCAGTGACGTCGGACTCATTTGAGCTACTCAGGTACCATCTGTTGCTCTCACTCTTAGACATGAGGTTACACTGCTCCCAATGCAAATTTTAATGCCCGAATAATCATTATTGTCTATTTATGACAGTTAATTTCTTTGAAATGTAGTTTCTGAGCCATTAATCCATCTTGTTATTCGTAGCCTCATTCAGTTTTATACTTCCCATTTTTTTGGTGCTACTCAACAAGCAGCCTGTTTATGCTCTGCTACTCACTGAATTTCATATATGTTCATTTACATCATTGCATGGAGACCATATCCTGTCATCGGTAACAACAGCTTCCATGACCGGTTGCAAATTTTATTGACTGATCCATTGTGTTTTTGTCACTCACACACTCCTACGTACAAAGGATGATCTAAAGTGCAATGATGGGTTCCATGACTCTTCGATCTGCAGGGCTTAGAATGATTCTTCTTGTGTCTGCATCTCTCCATGCTCTTGCTTAGTGCCCGCAGCAGCAGCAATTCTAGTGCATGGAAGTAAAATGTCTGTCTACATGCATGTTACCAGCATCGCCATCTTTCTCTTAATCATTTTACATGCTCTTCAAAGATAGTGCAGTGGATGGGAAAATTTGTGTTTCAAATTAATTTTAACCAAATATCAATGTGACTTGATATCTTTTCTTGCTAAATCAAGTTTGTCATGTTCTGTGGGCGTAGGGAACTCGTTTTTTCATGCCAGGACTGCGATTTGTGAAGAGCAGGGTTTCATGCCTTGGATTGAAGTGTCGAAGGTACTATTTGTGCAGGTTTTTGACATGCATAATTAGCAATGCTTTAAATGATTTTGGACCACCTTGATGGTCGACAGCCAACTTCAATTCCTCAAAACTCCTCCTTTGAGTGGTCACTGGCCACTGCTATAAATCACTGTCAAACAATATAATAATACCTTCGCTCTTGGGAGAAAATTTTAAATTTCGGGCTATGGGATTTTATTTTTTTCAGGACACAGGCCCCTTGGATGGTGGTGCGATTCCAGCATGGTGGAAATGCTTTTCGCTACGAGGAGATCCGGTGATAATTTGCACGACAGAGTGACCGATGAGGCTATTTCAGGTATAAGAAGAAGGGTTTTCAGCTTAGACAATGGTATTAATTTGTATTATTCATCGAGTAGTTCAGACAAACGAGTTTGGACCACGATGATGCTCCACCACAACCACCTTCGATTCTTTAAAGATTTTCTCTCGTGTGGTCGCTAGTCAGTTCCCTGAATAAAAAGAAATTTTATTTTATTTTCAATCAAGCTCTTTTATAGCCTAATTAGAGAAAATCAGACTTGAAATTATAGTAAAAATACAACATTTAGAGACAATGGACTAAATATGAAAAGTGAACCTATCACTTATTTCAGGTGACTTCTTCTTCTTCTTCTTCTTTTTTCATGCTTTAACTTTTTCTTCTTTTCAATCATCCCTTCTATAGCCTTGTTTGAGGATATTAGAATTGAAATTATGGTAAAAATACAAGATTTAAAAATAAGGAATAAAATATGAACAATGAATCTAGCAACTTTGTCAGTTGCCTTTTTATTTCTTCATATTTTAACCTTTGTCTTTTCTTTTCAATCAATACCTTGTATAGCCTAACTATAATACATTAAGCTTTAAATTATGGTAAAAATACACCATACAAAAATAGAGTACTAAAATATAAAACACGGGAAAATTTGTGGTTAACCTCACATTCGTAACAATTTTTATTTTGGTTAAATTGTTTTTCTTCATTTTCTTAATCCTTGAATTAGGGAGATAATAAAAAAGCTCACTTTAAAATGACAAGGAGAAAGAAAGTGATCATTTAACACTAATTATGGCTATAAAAAATATTGATATCGGTGTTTGAGGTTTTTATTCGACAAAAAAAATTCTATTTTTATGATTTTTAGTTTTTATTTTGCTTGAAATGATAGATATGAATTTAGAAGATTATTTCAATTCATATTAATTTTTAGTTTTTCAATCTATTTTTTAAATTATTTGATGATATAAATGGGTTTATTTTGATCTTTAAAGATGTTTTCAAGTTTAAATTTCAAAATCAATCAACTTAATTGATCTTGGAAAGGATGACAAGTTATTTATCACAATAAACTACTTACTTGTCATCTGTTTATTAGCCTAGATTAATTCATGAAACATATGAAAAAATATGAATATTTAATTAACATAATATATCAACATCCCAAACATTATTATAATAATAATATTTTTTAAAAGTAAGTTTTTATCTTGATATAGGTATGATTACGATTGGATTGGGTCTTTTTCAAACAAAAAGGTGATGTGATATAAGCACATTTTTTATCGGAGAGTATAATAATTTACGTACCTTTTCATTTTAAGTGAAAAATATTTAATGAATAACTTATTTAAAAACTATTAAATGCCTTTTTTTGATAGAATCTACTTTTTGAGCATACGTCTGTATGGAATAATTTAAAAATCAATCTTTCATGTGATGCTGGCTGGTTTATCCATGGCTACATGTGTTGACCAAGCAAAAGTATGAACAGACTAGGGTTCCAATGGAGCATAACATAAAGCTAGAAGAAAATTCCTTGTTTTTCCATCCTTTTTGTTGACTCTACAGATGCATGTAACATCGTTTTGCAGGCCCGACGGTCTTGCAGCCGAGTGGAACTTGGTTTCTTACCTTATTTAGAATATGAAAAGTATAGATAAAGTTATTTTTTAAAGTATTTTTTATTTAAAAATTATTAAAATAATATTTTTTTTTATTTTTAAAAAATTATTTTTAATATCAGCGCGTTAAAATGATCTAAAATAATAATAAAATATTAATTTAAAATAAAAAAAAAATTTATTTTTTTCAAAAACGCTTTTGAAACACAAAAATAAATAAAACCTTAGAAGATTGTAAGTTTGATCTATATGTTTTAATGTTATCTAAAATTTTACAAAATAATTGAAAATATTTAAAAAAACCCGTAAACTTGTGGTCATAATCAAAATACTAGCATCTATATTAAAATATAAAATTAAAAATATACTTGAACAGAACAAATATTTTCTTGCCTTTGGATTGTGATTCCCATCATTTTAGAAGGAATCACATTCCTTGCTTTCAAGAGAATGCAATGCCTTGGGAAATGTTAGATTCCTGATAGCGAAGAAGCTCTAGGATTTCTACTAAAGAGGTAAAGGATTAAAAAAAAACAATAAATTTATGAAAAATACAATAATACTTATTCTTTCGTCTCTCTAACTCAAGAGTTGAAATGTAAAAATTATAAATTTAAGAATCAAAATATAAAAATCTTTTAAGATTAGAGATAAGAAAAAATATAAAAACTAGCGTCAACTTTAGTAGAAAAAAATAAAAAGAGGATGAAATTTGACTTCAACATCAATTTTGATCTAGTATAATTATGAAAATTTAATTTGATTTGACCAAATTAACCATCAACTTAATATTATAATTGGTTTTCTACATTGTGAGAAATCACTACAAATTTAATTAAAATAAATTATTAAGTTTAATTTAAAATTAATTAAATATGATAGGATTAATTTGAAAAAAAAAATAAGTTTATGGAAAAACTTAATTGATGTTGAACAAATAAATGGAAAAAAACTTCAAAGGAACAAATAAATAATAACACTAAGCAAATTCACAAGCAAATAAATAATAACATTAGCTTTTCCATTTCTTTTCTTTTTAATTTATTTTTTAGATTTCCAAGCATTCTCCTTAAAACTTTAAAATAATAATAATTAAACAATTGCGGAGAAAATTGCACACCGTGACTTCTTGCTGGGCTATAAAAGGATCTGTCTTTTTCCTGCAAACTAGGTCAAGATATCTCCGTTAACGTCTTTTTTCTCTCTCTAAATACCATTGGTGGAGGGACTTGACGTTGATTTTCTGTGAAGCGTCACTGCACCAAAAGAAATAGTTAAAGAGGGACGGAAACAAATGATTTAGATTATGTGTTTTTTATTTATTTATTATTATTATTAACTTTTTCACTCACTTCAAGATTCTTTGCTGGATTTGGGAAAAGTTTGCTCTTCTTTTTGCGAATTTTCTTTTAAAATTTTATTTAAATTTTTTTAATATATTAATATTATAAATAATTTTTTTAAAACTAAAAAATATTTTTAAAAATAATCCTACCACGTCTCAATCAAACACGTTAGAAGAGATATTTTCCAAGTGTACTTTTTTTTTTTTTTTTTTTCCCACGTCTCAATGACATTTTCTTCTTTTTCAAATTTCTTTCCACTTTTATTGGAGCAAGATAAGTTTTTCTTAATTTTCCATATATAGGCGAATTCTTTTGAGTGGTCAATGGACACTTGCTTTCTTCAATTAATTTTTCTGTAATTGTCATTGTACCTTTATCTCCCTCCCTCCCTCCCTCTTTTTGTGGTTTGATTTTTCTGTAACCAAAGATCCCTTCTTGATTTCTTGCAATTAAGATCCACTGCTGTACATTAATGTAACTCCAGATCTTCAGTTGATATTTTTCCTTCTGAAAGGACTTCTCTGGTAAGGAAGTGATCCAGGTTTCTTTATTTTGTATCATCGCTCTTTCTTCTCCTTCTCTGGTAAGGGGTTTTGAATTTTCTGTCTGTAAACACCGGTATTGTCCTCTATTAGTGAGCATATAACACGAGGTCTATGGTTTTTGTACCCTGTCTCTCTCATCCTCTTAGGGATTCTATTTTGATCAGTATGTGATGAATTATCTCGGTTGATTTTGCATGAAGGGTTAGTTGGATTTTTGTTTCTTTTACTTGGGGAAGATGACTCGAAGGAAAATCCAGATCAAGAAGATAGACGACACAATCGCAAGACAAGTTACTTTCTCAAAGAGGAGAAGAGGGCTTTTCAAGAAAGCTTATGAGCTCTCAACTCTATGTGATGCTGAGATTGCTCTCATGGTGTTTTCTGCATCTGGCAAGCTTTTTGAGTACTCAAACTCAAGGTTCTTCTCTTTTTCATTATCTTATTATTTTCATCTTCATTTTCTCATCTCAATTGGAAAAAAAGAAGAGAATGGTTGAAATACATGTACAGTAGAACCTCTCGATATCTGTGAGCAAAATGATATTTTTTCAAGGGAAGAGGAGAGGGTTTTGAGATGAAACTCGCTTTAGGGAGAAATTGGTATTGATGAGATGAAGAGTGTGTTTGGCATTGCGGTAGTTATTGTGGTTGTGGTTTAAAAAAAGTTGTTTTATAAAAAGTACTTTTTGTTGAGTTTGGTTTGAAAAAAATAGGTGTTTGGTTAAAACTGTGGTTGAAATTGAAGTTGAAGAAAAAGTAGTTTAATGTGTTTGGTTAAAAATAATTTTAAAATTGAGGTTATAAAATAATTTTAAAAATATATATTAGTACTTATGATTTTTAATTTAAATATTGTAGATTTAACTATTGTTATTTTATCACGAAATAAATCATACTTTATATAAAATATTTTTTATTATTTCATAAAACCATTTATAATTTCATTACATACGAAATACATCAAACAAAAACTATATTTTTAGCATGTAATAAAATTAGATAAAATATTATCAGGTATAAATTTTATTCTAAACTAATTTTTTTTTTTTAAATGTTAAAAAAATAACACACTAAAAAAAAAAAAAAAAAAAAAACGCAGGCAAGTGAACAGTGCAAGAGAATTGCACTGTTTTGAGTGAACAGTGCAGTTCTCCTGCACTGTTCACATGAACAGTATACACTATATACTGTTCATGTTAATTGCACTGTTAATTGAACAGTGCAATTAACATGTACAGTAAAAAAAGCATAAAATTCCTACTTTCCGTTTCCTGCGTTAAAACGCAAAATTCAAGTGGGGCCTAGTGAACAGTAAAGTGCTTTTTTCTTTAACCAAACGGCTGCGCGCTGCGTTTTTCATGAAACGCAGCCGCAGCCGCAGAGCCAAACGGGCTCGAAACCCTTTGTCAAGTACTTTTACCATTAACACATCCACTTATGGTTCCTCTCACTGCTACACATGAACATGGGTGGAGAAATACAAGGGATGACATTCAATCTAGTAATATCTTCTCTTCCTAGTTGATTCTTTAGCTCAATTGCTATATGAAACTTTAAAAATTTATGGTTTAATGTCTTAATTGTTTCTATATATATATATATATAGCCACACACACACTATGTAATTATTCTGCCAGTAGAGACCAAAGCCACCGATATCAGTAAGTTGTTTTTGCCATTTTCTATGCACCTAGAAACCACAACTTACTATAAGAACGTGCTCATAAAATATAGGGCATAGACTACTCGATTAGGTAAGGCCTTCATTTTGCAGAAATTCAAGGTCAAATTCTGAAACTTCAATGCCCCTAAGCTAATATAGTACCACCTATATGTATTCTTTGACAAAGAGCATTGATTACATCTGCCTACAATGATGAACTAGAGTTCTGGAACCCGTGCTACGATTGCGTTTTGAATAAAAGCAAGAAGAACCCAATATCCGGTATGACACGAACAGTAAAAAAATACCTGTCAATAATAAATAAAAAAATAAACTTTCAATATGATACTTGTGAGGTGAAAAAAAATAAAAAAGATTGTTGGTCATTAGACTGTGGACATCACCCATAATCAATACAATAATGAAAGAAGTTGCATGATTTGCTAAAACAATGTCATGTAAAAGCAAACAAAACAAAACAAATTGTTTATATTCAATCAATTGATTTTATTTAATTAAAGAAAAAATATTTTAAAAAAACAAAACATAAAAAGACCCCAAATAACCTAACCAAAAAAAAAACAAAGGATGTAAAAAACATATATAAAGTCAATGAGCTTAATTTCCAATAAAATAAAAATCAAAGGATAAAATCTAAAAAAGCATTAGCATAAAAAAATAATAAAAAGAAAAAGCAACCCCTAGCGAACATCCCTAAGCAAACTTAATTTTCCAAATTGGAATCCGTGAAATTTCAAAATAGGGTTGACCAAGAAGTTTAAATTTAAATCAACTCAGCGTTGAAAAATAAATTGAGTGTAAAAAAAACAAATTAAAAAATTTAGCAAAGAAAAAAAAAATTAAAAGAATAAGGATAAAATCTAATAGGAAAAAAAAATGATCGAGAGTGAAATCTCCAAAAAAGTTTTACTATAATAGACGACATAAATAACAATTAAAAGATTGAGGATTAAATAAGAAAAATTTTAAAAATCAAATGAGGATGATATAGAAACAAACTTCAATTTTCATAAGTTATTTCAAATAAAAGAAATATTAACAAAAATATAAAGGACTAAATAAAAAACAAAGAGAAGTAAAAAAAATCAAACAAGGAAAAAATTGAAGCAAATTTTGATTTTTACAAGTTACTTGAAATAAAACAAATATTAACCAAAAGATCAGGAAAAAAAACGAAAACATAGAGAAGCTAAGGGGCTGATTTGAAAACTGCAGGGTAGGGTGCATGAATCAAGGGAGAGAAAGGACCAAAAAAAAGAAACAAAAGAAATGTTTGCCGAAGCCATACAGAGTTTCATTTTCTACACACGCAACCTTAATATGGAGAAGACACCGAGATGAATCTAATGACACCCTAGAATGATGTTTTTAGTTGTCGGAATCAACTACATGTGTTGTCCAAAGATGACAAGTTGGTTGATGCTTGGATGCGTTTTTTATTGTTTTTTAAGAAATGGAGTTTCAATCATAAAATGTTGAGTCCATCTAGCATTTGGTAACAACTAAGTGAATAAAATAATAATGAAACAACTAAGATAAAAGTATATTTAAGTTTTTTTAAAAGACAAATTACCAGTTAGTTCTAGTTATGTGGTAAACTCTTAAGATCTATAAGTTTATTTTTATAGTTTATCTTTCAAGAAAATTTATATTTATTTAAAAAATTACCATTTGAAAAACAAATTACTTTATAAAACTTGTTGGGAAGTGTTTTCTAAGATGAAAAAGGACATATAAACTTTTTTTAATCTATTTTTAGAATTTTATATGAAAATATAATAAGACATAAACTTACCTTAAAAAGAGAGATCTGAAAACTGAACTAAATGGTCTAACAAAAATATTATAGAACTTTTTGGCCATTAATTTATCTTTCAAAAATAAACTTGACGGTGTTTATCCCAACAATCAATCAATTTCAATAAACATTTTCCCTTAATATGTAGTTTTTCTTCAAAACAGGGAATGCATTTCCATTCTGAAAAAAAAAAAAAGTAAAATAGTACACATTTAGTATGAAAATTAAAGTTTTAACTTTCAAGTTAAATATAAAGATATGGAAAATGTACTAATAAATAATTTATCTTAAAAAAGTATGAGACATACATTTTTCTTGTTATTTTAAGCTACTCTTTTCTTTTCTTTTTGGTGAGGTCAACAAGTATAGTTAATGAACATTTCATACTTGCTTGCAAGGATGGGTTAGGGTTTGTTATTGATAGATCAAGTTACCACTGTAAGCTTCTTGTAGGATCTGTTATTGATGTTGCATCCAATATTAGGGTTTACTCAATAATTGACACTTGAGATAAATTTCACATTACCATTCAAGATTTTCTGATGCTAGTTGTTTAGGTTTGCCTTTAGAAGATTCATCAATGACGCATGGATCATAACTAGCTAGGAGGCATCTTGTAGATGATCTTGTACTTTTTTGTCCAGCCATGCTTTCTGCCTGTTGTGTAATTAGTCTGTGGTCTGGTGGAGTTAATAGTTGACTTGTAGAGTTGGTGCGGCTGGTTTTGGTAGATACAATTTCTGCTTGTTTTTTATTAGTCAGTCTCAGTTTCCTCTCCCTGGTAATTATCTGGTAAAGTGAAGGTGTTTTTCTTTTTGCTGGTCTTATCATGAACATGGATTCCCCTCTCCCCCCTTGACTTCATATGGAATTCTCACTTCTTGGTTTCTGCTATTTGTGGGTTTTTTTTGTGTATCTTGGCCAGCCTCCGTTTCTAGCTTCATCTGTAGGGTGTTTTTCTGATATTTGCTGTTGTTGTGTCTCCAATCTCAGATTCTTTTGCTGTCGTTTGGCTCCTGGAACGATCATTCTTACGTTTGTGTAGATGCTGCTGTTTGGTCTTTGTTAAGTTATCTCTCTTGCTTTGCTTTATCTAACTTGACTGGATAACCTTTCTCTCTGCATCCTCAATTTTCTGCTGTCGCAATTCTAGTTAAATCGTGTCTTTCATGCAATCTTTGTTGCTGTTGACACTATGTCTAGTCTTCTTCATTTTCTATTTGGAATTTGTTTTCCCTTTTGGATTTTCCAACTTTTTGGCTAGCCCTTCTTTCTAGGGTTGGTAGTTTGCTGTTGTAATGTATAGGAGCAACAATTTTTTCCACCCTTTTCTCTTGGTGAGCCTTTTTGTCACTATGCTTACAAAATAAATAAATAATAATAAAAAAGGAAAAATATTGATGATCACCCTGCCTTAACCATTATGACTCCTTCAAGCCAGGTTGTTTCCCTTGGCTTGTGCATCATCTGAGATTTTATTTACAAGAGATAGTCACCTTTCAATTTCTATTTATTATTGTAAAAAGAACATACTTATAATTAGAAAAGAGAGGGTATTTCTAAAATAATACTTGGAACAGTCCAAGTAGCGAGCAATTAATTTTTGCCTAATCTTCATAATCAACAATTCAAGAAATGACTTGGCCTGCCTTTTGTTCTTTAAGCATGGAGCAAGTGATTGAAAGGCGCAATCTACATCGAAAGAACATCGGTCAACCATCTCTTGAGCTGCAGGTAATTAGTTTTTGAATTTGCACCCACATGAAGATTGCTCTTCATCAGAGGAAGAAATGAATAAAGGGTAAACAACAATTCTTTTCGTTTTTGCTTGCTGACCAAAGGTGGATTGAATAGTAAGTGCATGACTGGATTTTATTATAACTAGTTTTTCTTTGTTTTCTCATTATTTTCCATTAAATTATTTTCCTAGCCATTAGAGAATAATATAAGTTTTTGGGTTGAATTGATTCTTTGACATGGTATACCATAGTCTTGATGGCTAAGCAGTCACAAGTTTGAATTTCATATTTTCTATTTATTTTTTAAAAGTTAAACACAAGGTAGTGTGGATCTATTCAAATTTCAAGCTTAAAGGGTTTTTTCTTGAGGGGACGTGTTAGGAAATAATATAAATTATATCTTGAGACCTTACCTAACAACTTAATCATTTTGGTTGAATTGATTATTTGACACTAGCTTTTCTTTCACTCAAATATGTCTATTTTTATAGTTGAAGAGAAGCATAATTAGTTTTGCTGCGTCTCTAACATATGTTGACTTAGATCATAAGTCTATTTGCATGCTATAGTGTTTTTATAACAATTAGAGATAATAAGTGTGATTCATGCTCAAGTTCTCTATCCAAATCATCTCCTGTATGACTTATAAGCCTCAGCCTCTGAATGATAACTCAGGGCTTTGAAATAGGATGTAATATTGATTTTATAGTTTGAACTCGTAAATTGGATGATGGCTTGCAACTTTACGCTAGATTATCTGATTCAGAAACTTTGAACCAAGTTGAAGAAGGAGGAGATCTCATTTCAATAATCTAACATTATTAAATTCCATAAGATAGCATGTTTATGCAATAAATAAAGGCAACATTCTTTTATCCTTTTAGCCTGATGATGATGTGCATGCCACGCTGAACAAAGAAATAGCCGAGAAAACCCGTGAGCTGAGGTAAACTTACATGACTAATACTTGTTTGCCACAGTAGATGAACATTCCTACTTGCAATGCTGAGACATATAATGATCCATTGATGACAGCCAGTTGAGGGGAGAAGACCTACAAGGATTGAACTTGGAAGAGCTACATAAATTAGAAAAATTAATCAAAACAAGCTTGCGTCGCGTCGTGGAAGAAAAGGTTTGTGTAGTCTTTTCTTGTCTTGATTCAGTAGATAGGTATGCTGAAAGCTCTGTACAATACCTAACACATGTTTCAACTTCTATTTGCTTCAGGGGGGTAAAATTATAAACGAGATCAATACTCTCGAGAACGAGGTCACATTCTTTACTTCAAAAACTTTCAGGATATTCATGCAAAAATTCATAAAAATTATAAATTAAGATTCAAAACTTGATCATGAATCAATAAAATCAAACACGGCCATATATATGATGAGCATAAACTGATATAATTACCATACTTTCTTGGATTATCAAATGATTACCATGGTCACTGTCTATTCAATTTCATATTATTTCTGGTTAATTTGTAGGGGGAGCAATTAGTAGAAGAGAACTGGCGATTGAAGCAGCAAGTGAGACTACGAGATCTCTTACGAATTTTCAGTCCCTTCTTGTCACACACTCTCAATTTTGAGTTAAGTTTTTGTTTAGCAGGCGATGAATCTATCAGCAGGCCGAAGGCATTTGCTCCAACCAGACAAGTCATCAGATTCTCTGGTGACCACTGCCAGGAGCATGAGCTCAGCTGATCCTTGTCAGGACTGTGACAGCCCCTGCGCTTTTCTTACACTAGGGTTGGCTTGTTACACTCATTTTCTTGCAAATATTTTCTGTTTTCACTTGCTAGTTCTTACAAACATCATACATGGCACCAAGCAATAAATCATATTTTTAATCTCATGTTTTCTTGCGGTTTCACGCCTCATTCAAACACATTATGACTACATAAATCCAAACAACGTCAAACTGATAATGACATTGTAGTTTATTTACTTGCTGTTTTCCAGGTTATTCTTTTCAGTTAATCTTTATCGTTCTGGTTCCTGGTAGTGTTAATTTTTATATAATGCAACTCCAAAATTCTTGCAGGTTGCCTTTTCGTGATTGAATGGGAAAGATGGCGGCTCATCCAGCAAAAGTGTTTTTAGCTTTGATCTAAATAAATAATAATAAAAAAGAACATTTGATTTTAACATATGTACCAATACTGAACAGAGAATATCCCCTTCATGAATTGTGGTTTTCTTCTTTTCTAAATAGACCTTAAAGAATCCTTGAATTAATTTACACATTAATCTTGTTATTTAGTTTTTTTTTTAATTAATGATGAGCGCAATTTTATTAAAATAATGTTTGGATAAAATATTTTTTAAAAAATATATATTAAAATAGCCTAAACATTTTGAAAAAATTAATTTAAAATATAAAAAATTAAATTTTAATGATAAAGAAAAAGAAAAGTTCGACCTCGATAACACAGACCTCGTAATTTTAAATTATCAACAGCATAAACCATTTTAGAAGAAGAAACTAGCTCTCATGAAAATAATAATAATAATAATAAAAGAAGGAGACAATCTAGCATATTCAAATGGGTTTAGACTACAAAAAGCCCATATAAAAACAATCAAAATCCAAAGAAAGCCAATTTATAAGAAACAAAGTAGCCCAAATCATGCTTTAACAAACAACGACCCAAGCACAAAGTGTCCAATTGGTAAGAAAGATTCAAAAGGATCCGGTTCCTTTCCATTTCCAGACCCTTAGCCATGCCCACCATAACCAGAAGTTTTTCTTATAATAATTTACATGCCTTTCCATTTCAAGTAAAAAATGGATTTAATGTATCGAAATAACTTGTTTAGAAAGATTAATTAAATGCATTTTGATAGAATCAACTTTTTGAGCATACGTCCCTATGGAATAATTTTAAAATCAAGTTTTCAAGTGATGCTAGCTGGTTTATCTACAGTTACTTGCGTGGACCAAGCAAAAGTATGAATATGCTTGGAGCATCACAGAAAGCTAGAAAAAATTCTTTGGTTTTCATGCTTTTTGTTGATTCAATCAAATAGATGCATCAGCGTTTTGCAGGCACCGTTGGTTTTTTAATGAGTGGAACGTTGCTTCTTGCAAAAGTATGAATAGACTAGGGTTCCCATGGAGCATAACATAAAGCTAGAAGAAAATTCCTTGTTTTCCATGCTTTTTGTTGACTTTACAGATGCATGTAACATCGTTTTGCAGGCTCGACGGTTTTGTAGCCGAGTGGAACATGGTTTCTTGCCTTATTTAGAAGGTTGCTTCTTTCGAAACCTAATGCATATTAAATTATATCTTTTTAGATATTGATTTGGTGATATGTTTGATGATATATTTTTAAAAAATATCGAGACGATAATATATTAGATTGATTTGAGTTAACCATGCCTAACCTATAAAATTTATAACTTGAGTAATGAGATCATGATAACCTTTCAGAAAACAAATCAAAATAAACTATAAAACTCAAATTTTCAATCAATTTAATTTCAAATGAAAAAAATGAGAAAAAATATTCAATTTAAAAATAAAGTAAAAGAAGGACAACTCGAGTAAATCTGAGTAAACTTGCCAGACTTGCGACTCGAGTTATGAAAACAGGATAAACCTATAACAAAGCAAACTAAAAAAGATTACAGAGTTAGTTCCTAAACCAACAGAATGTTGAAGGGCAAGGTTGAAAAAAATCAATCTAAAAGAGTGATAAATTAAAAAAATAAAATTAAGGTAACCTAGGTTAACCTATAAAATCTACGATCAGGGTCATGAAACCGAGATAACCAATTAAAAAAAAATTGAAATTTTTTTTACAAAATCCAATTCCAACTAACCAAATGTTTTAGGATGAAATTGAGAAAACGATTTAAAAAAAACTCTAAAAAAAATGATCCAAGTCAACCTTTTAAACTCGTTATCTAAGTCATGAGACCAGAACTACCCCATACAGAGAATAATTTGAAAATAAATAAGAATTTTAATTCTCAATTGATTTAATACCGAAAGATGAGATTGAAAAGTAATTAAATAAAAAATTACCTAAATAAAAAATAAATAACAATCAAAAGAATAAGGGCCAAAATTGACATTAGAGAAAATTGATGAAGAATGGCATGAAACCCAAGGTGAAGAGAGATAAAAAAGAGAGGAAAGGAAAACATGATGCTGATGATAGACTACCTAAAAGAAATGATCCAAGTCAACATGAATTAACCTTCTAAATCTATAACCCAAGTTATAAAATGAAGATTACCCCATGCATAGCAAATAAAAAAATAAAGTCCAATATCTAATTAATCTAATGCCGAATAATAAAGCTAGAAGAAAATTCCTTGTTCTTCCATGCTTTTTGTTGACTCTACAGATGCGTGCAACATCTTTTTGCAGGCTCGACGGTTTTGTAGTCGAGTGGAACTTGGTTTTTTGCCTTATTTAGAAGGTTGCTTCTTGCGAAACCTAATGCATATTGAATTATATGTTTTTAAAAAATATTGAGATGATAATATATTAAATCGATTTGAGCTAATCATAGTTAACCTGTAAAATTCATAACCTGAATGATGAGATCATGATAACTTTATAGAAAACAAATCAAAATAAGTTATGAAACTCAATTCCCATTCAACTTAATGTTAAAGAACAAAAATTAAAAAAAAAATATTCAATTTTAAAATAAAGTAAAAGAAAACAACTCGAGTCAATCCGAGTAAACTTGCCAGACCTGCGACTCGGGTTATGAAAATAGGATAAACCTATAAAAAGAAAACTAAAAAAGATTACAGAGCCAGTTCTTAAACCAACAGAATGTTGAAGGCTAAGGTTGAAAAAAATCAATTTAAAAGAATGATAAATTAAAAAAAAAAACTTGAGACAACCCGGGTTAACCTGTAAAATCTACAACCAAGGTTATGAAACCAAGATAATCCATTAGAAAAAAAAATTGAAAAAAAATTACAAAATCCAATTCCTAACCAACCAAATGTTTTAGAATGGAATTGAGAAAAAAATTTAAAAAGAACTCTAAAAAGAAATAATCCAAGTCAACCTTCCAAACTCGTTGTCTAAGTCATGAGACCAAAATTACCTTACAGAGAACAATTTGGAAAAAAAATAAGAAGTTTAATTCTCCATTAATTTAATACCAAAAGATGAGATTGAAAAGTAATTAAATAAAAAATAACCCATAAAAATAAATAATAATAATAAAAATAAGGACCAAAATTAATATAAAAAAAATTTGATGAATAATGGCATGAAACCCAAGGTGAATAAATATAAAAAAGAGAGGAAAGGTAAACATGATACTAATGATAGACTGCCTAAATGAAACGATCAAAGTCAACATGAGTTGACCTTCCAAATTTATAATTAGAGTTATAAAATCAAAATTACCCTATACATAGCAAATAAAAAAATAAAACTCAATTTTTAATCAACCTAATGTCTAATGATG
Source organism: Populus alba (assembly GCF_005239225.2). Taxonomy (NCBI): domain Eukaryota; kingdom Viridiplantae; phylum Streptophyta; class Magnoliopsida; order Malpighiales; family Salicaceae; genus Populus; species Populus alba. The sequence goes on from NC_133290.1 coordinate 13,948,028, forward strand.
ATATTGTAAAAATAATTCAATTAAAAAGGCCTAAAAAATACAAATAGAAATAAATAAATAAAAAATCAACATAAGAAAAAACTGAGAAAGCATGACATGAAACACGATGTTAAGCAAGAAAAAAAGAATGGGAAGTTGATGACACACTGTCTATAATCCACCACGCGCCACCTCAACCTGTAGCCCTTGTTGAGATGATTCAAGAGACATGGTGGAACACCATTTTTTGAGGTTGGAGAAGGACGCATATGGCTCATTCAATTTCTTCCCTGCTTTTGTTTCAGCTTCAAATTTGAAGGCTAAGGTTTTTTGAAACATTTCAAGATCCCTTAATCCTTAATTATTTTAGATAAGTAAAATTAATTTTTATTTTGTAAAATTGTGCGTCAACTGCTTGATATAATATTTTCTATCTCTATTTCTATATCTAGACAACAAAAAAAGTTATTAAATCTAATCATAAATAAACTCAATATAAATTATTAAACTGAAAAAAAATCAAGTGATAAAAAAAAGGGCTGGATATTTTTCCATGCCCATTCAATTCAATCCTTGATGTTAGGAAAATAAAAAGCGATTATGTATTTGTCTAGATTTGGTTTCCTATGCTTTAATTGTTTTAAATAAATAAAATTTCATATAATTTTATCAAATCATTACCAACTGAGCCACAAAGTTTTTTTTCGACATCGGAAAATCCCCCAACACAAGCATTCAAAAAAAACCATCAAGTCTAATTCTAAATAAATGCAATGGTAAACGAAAAAAAAAATTAAGAGACTAGAATGAAAAAAAGAGAGAGAGAAAACATGATGGAACAATATTACAATATATATATATATATATATATATATATATATATATATATATATATATATATATATATATATATATATATTGTCTTGGTGAAAAATAAAAATGCCACATTTCTTAGTTTTACTAGCTCATTGGCCAACGCTACGCGACGGATCATAGCAAAAAGAATTTTAAATGCATAAGAAAATGTCTAGGTATTTATGAAGTGTCTCCTAAAACAAGAAACAAAATTTAACCATAATTTGAATGATATTTGTCTCTAATATTGTAATGGAAAAAACACTTGAACTACCTAGGTTAACCTAGGCTCATTTGTGAAATTCATTGGGATAATCTTGAAAAAAAATTGAAATGCTCCATGCTGAATTAATTTATTATTGAAAGATAAAATTAATAAAAAACAATATTTAATTAAAAAAACTAAGTGAACTCAATCAACCTAGCAAAACTCGCGAGCAAGTAATGCACATTATTAGATTCAATAATTTTTTATTCCAAAGATTATTTTTCATTTAATATTACAACAATAAAGTACATGATAATTTTTTTTATATGAAACATTTTTTGTAAAGTAAAAAAAAAAAGGTGATAGGCATGTGGGACCGAGATAAAAAATATAGATCATTGATAACAAATGATGAAATTGTATTCTTTTAGGTTTGAATCAAATTTTAAAAAAATAAATCATCAATAACAAAGACTAATATTATATCTTAAAAAAAAGAATTAAATAAAAAATAATAATAGCTCGGATGTTGCAGACGAACCCGTTAAATCTGTGACTTAACTCATGAACTCAATTGGATTCAATGATTTTTTTAACCCAAATATAAAAAAATAATAAAAAAAAAAAAGACTAAAAGAAGCCTAGGCACGTGAGCCTAGTGGCCCAATGTGCCTGAGATTTAAAAAATAAGTATCTCAAGCGCTTAGGCCTTCTACCTAGCCTGACTGTCTTTATTTTTTATTTTTTTTAATTTATTACTTGTAAGACCTTTTTTTGTTTTTTTTTAAAGATAAAAGATGATATGTCTTTTGCTTTCTACAAAGTCAAATGACCATAGATCCCCGAAAAAACAGGGCCTTAGTTTTTTTTCTTTTAAAATCTATTTTTAATCTAAAATACTTAAAAAACATCATAATAATCTATATAAAGCTATCCAAGGTCATAAAAACCCAAAAATATCAAAAAAACTTAAATTAACCCAAACCAAAAAATATTCATGCGGTCACATCTGCCTTCTCAGGTAAGGAGAAAGAAAAAAAATACTTAGGTAAAACTTCCCTCATGAAATAGAGCCTATTCACATTGATTTCAACTATCTTTATGGTCGGAATCATCATTAACAACAATTTTTTTTTTTAATCTGGAATTTAATGGTCCTCGCTCTTTCTCTCTCTTATAAATTATATTATTTGAGAATATTTTAAAAATAAAACACTTTAAAACGGAAGATTTACCATATTTCAAAACATATACTATCTACATGGATTTCAAAACACTTTATAGCTATTGTTTCTTCTCCCATTATGTCTTTGAGTATTTTCTGTTTTGTTTTGTTGAGGAATGTTTAGTTTCAGCTCATTTGGATGGATTTTGTATGGTTTTCTTTGCTTTGGTTTATCTTAAGTTGCGCTTTATCCTTAATATGACTTTATGCCATATTAAGATATTGCGTAGCTTTTGTTCTATTCCCGTCAGACTTTGACGCTTATATAATATACACATCTTTCAAAAAAAAACATAAAGCTAGAAGAAAATTCCATGTTTTTCCATGCTTTTTGTTGATTCAATGTACACATGTAACATCGTTTTGCAGGCACCGATGCTTCTGCAGCCGAGTGGAACGTGGTTTCTGGTTCGATCTTTATGCCTCGAGAACAAACTGGTGTATTGTTTCACAATCATCCCTGAACTTTTTTAATGATTGCAATTAGGTCCTTATTTGTGCTTTGATGCTAGATAAACCTGACAATCTCTTTACCTAACCAACTAATTGAAATCTTTACCTACCCCACTAATTGTTACCAACCAACCCCCGGCCTGACTAGATTGATGTAGAAAAGGAACAAAAACATTATGACATTAACATTCTTGTTTATTTGGTCAAAAAATTGGATTTTTTAGGAAATCATGGAGAATTTAAACAAATTTACTAGTTTAACATTAAAACATATAATATCTACATTTGAAAGTATTAATATTTGACTTTTATTTAAATATTATCCACATAAAATTAGATATCAATACTGTCGAAAACTAATATATTGAAATGGATTCAACTAAAAATTTAAAATTAACTAGATAGAATTATAATTATAGAGTAAAATAAATATTTATTAAAAATGTCTAAATAATTGTGTTATTATTAGTAAAAATTAAAGATACATATTAGTCCAATAAATAATAATAATGATAATCATATTTAAGTCCAAAACATATTCCCTGGCCTTTAGATTGTAGTTTTCATCGTCCTAGAAGGGAATTGCATTCCTTATCTTCAGCTTTTCAGATTTTTCTTGCATTGATTGATGAGAATGTGATATTTGTGTTCGGTTAAAATGAAAATTTATTGTAATGTGTCTTTCTTATGTTTGGTTCATCTTTAAAAACTTATGAAAAAAATAATTAAAATTTACTATTTCAGCCTTAAAAACTCACAAAATCTAAATTCAAAAAATATTAGTAATATTCGTCTTTTGTTTACACATTGTACAATAAAAATACATGCTACTAGCATTGAAAGCTAATTAAAATATATTGAAATTGATGCAACTAAAAATTTATATTTTGGTATATAAAAAAAAATAAAATAAAATTTATAAAAAAAACATAAGAATTTGACTTGATAAAATTATAACCATCAAGCACAATAAATATTATTAATGTTATTATTAGTAAGAATTAAGGATTATACCGTTTCAATAAATATTAATGATAGGATAATTTAAACTTAAAACACATTTTCTTGTGCTTGGATTGTGATTCTCATCATTTTAAAAGGAATCACATTCCTTGCTTTCAAGGGAATGTAATGCCCTGGGAAATGTTAGATTCTTTGCAGCTGTAAAAAAAAAAAAAAAAAACCATTACAATGTTAAAATTTAAGAATGGGACGTCAAGATATGATTCATTTTATAATCTAATATATTTTTTTAAGTTAAAATCATTTAGACTTAAAACTTTTATAGATTGTCAAAGAATAATCTTAATCCAATAGTTTAAACTGTTAGGTGAGGTCCCAAGACATAATTTATATTATTCTCTAACACATCCCTTCAAGTAAAAGTTTTTTTAAACTTGAAACTTACATAGACCTACACTACCTTGTGCTTAATTTTTATCAAATAAATGGAAATGATGATACTTGAACTCGTGACTGCTTGGTAATCAAGGGATTGATCATCAAGGGATCTGATTCCCCCCAAACTGTTAGGTGAGGTCTTAAGACATAATTTATATTATTTTCTAACATAAGCTGACATTACTTCGTGCTATTAGTTAGATTTTAATTAAAAGAGAGGACAAGAGTGGTGAGAATCAAACTCGTAACTATTTGATTGTGAAAAATTCTAATATCATGTCAAAAAATCATCCCAAACTAAAATTTTAATTTGTTAAGTACGACTTCAAGATATAATTTATATTATTCTAAAAAATAACAACAATGAAGCTAGGAGTTCTATTAAGAGGGTAAAAGATTTTTTTTAAAAAAAAATATTATCATCGCAAGCATTTATACTAATTCTTTTCAAATATATATTACATTTTAACTATATATATTCATTAAATTAAGAATAAAAACAAAGTAAGTTGTTTTCTCTGTATTTTTAAGGAAATTTAATTAGTTATTATCTAACTCAAATAAATAACAATAAATATAAAATTTTGTGAACTTTAGATATTAGTCATATATTGATGGTTGAAAATAAAATTGTAAATGTTTTTAAGATATTTTTAAGTGAAAATAAATTAAAATTTGGATTTTGGATGTTTTGAAAACTAAAACCCGGTTTTTGATCACCGAAAATGATCAATTTTATATATATATATATATATAATGAATGACATGTCGTCTATTCAATTTTTTAAAATTAAAATCAGACATATTAGCCTAAGCGTTTTTTTATCTTTTCAAAAGGTCAAGTGAGAAGATCTGGTGTTGTAAAACCTAGACGAGCCTAGGTTTGACTCTTGTTGCCCCTTACTTAATTGTTTTTTAAAATTTCTAAATATTTTTAAATAAAGAAATTATAATAAAATTTTTAAAAATCATATGATATCATGGTAACATATTTTTCAAATACTATTAAAAGCTTTTTATCTTAATGGTAAACTAATACTTTATGAATAATATGAACAATGTTTTTTTTTATATTTCTATTAAATATTGAATAAAAATAAATAAATAAATATATATATATATAAAACAAAAAAAACAAAGAAATGAGTTTTAACCGAAGAAACTCTTACTTTTGATAAAAAAGAAATTATAAGAAAAAACTGGTTGTCTGACATAATTGTGCCCCAGTAGTTTTTTTTTTTTTTTTTTAAAGAAAAAAAGATCATTTTCATATTAAAAACATGTTGTTCCCTATTTTTATTATAAAAGTAACCTGGCCTCATGTATCGTGATAAATTTCATATAAAAAATTAAGTAAAACAGATTTATGGACGATTACCAATTTTCTTGAGATAAATTTTTTTTTTTTTAGAAAAACGCTAGTTATTGACTAATAAAATAGAAATAGTAGCATAATAACAAGACCAGTTATAAGCTAATACAATACGAAATCATCTCACCTTTTTCGGGTCATTAATTAAATCTCTGGAAATTAACACAGAAGAGGAACATAGATCATTCTAAAAGTCTGAACTTTCCTGACACTTCATCTGGAACTCCATTGCTTCACATGAAGAGCTAGCCATAATTTTATTCGTCTTAATTCCTTTTTTTTTTTGTTGTTGGAAGAAGTCGATATAATCTTTATAATTGGGTGAGAATCATGTATAATTTACCTGTAAAAGAGCTGGCAGAAGCAGCTAATTCAATCAACTGCAACGCAAGGTACGCTATTCAAATACCAGTGTATAATTAGGACCAGATAGAACAAGAAATTACCTCCTTGAGATTAATTAATTATGTTCCATGATTGAAAGTCGTTGTGGAAAACATAAAATCCCTCGAAAGGATTTTAATTATCACAGAATTATCTAAGTAAAACAATCGCAGATGATGTATAAACAGATACAACAGAAACAATTCCAAGTGTCAATATCAGTCGTAGCTGTTCAAAGCAATTCATTGATTTACCACCAAAGGAGAGCGAGGACCACCAAGAATCCAATTAAAAAAAAAAAAAAAAAATTTAACTATCTAGGTGGTGGCCTAGTAGTAAGAGTTTGGGACCAAGAGGTTTGTCCCTTTTGTGATCTCAAGTTCGAGCCCTAGGTTGCTCATATGTTGACCACTGGAGGCTTACATGGTCGTTAACTTCAGGGCCCGTGGGATTAGTCGAGGTGCGTGCAAGCTGGCCCGGACACCCACGTTAAACTAAAAAAAAAAAAAAAATTTAACCTAGTAAATTAACTGGTTATGTCATGGGTTTGCTTTCTAATAATCACAAGTTCGAATTCTCTTAAAATTATTGAAAGTTTATATAATTATTAACTTAAAAAATTATAAGATTAATCGAAATATACCGGCCTGCTGCCCTCGAGCAGTTGCAGGTGGGAAGCGGTGTGTATGATTGCCGTGAAAACCATATGGAAATCCAGATGTGGTTCCATACACAGTAGCTTCTGGGAACCCTTGAAACTGAATATTAAACAACGTGTCACACCCCCGCAAAAAAAAATTTTTTTATAAAGGCACGACATCGGTTGGCGATTTTCGTTGTGTTCTGATGATTTGGTTCTTTGGAGTCGCCACCTAGTATTTGGTCACTAGGAACCCTAACTGGTCTTTCAGAGATTCTAAGGCAAGGGACTGGTTGCGTAAAGGGAAGGTACTAGCACCCCTAATACGCCCTACCTAAGGTAAGCTGCTTGGTGTTTGGTTTGCTTTATAGTCTATGATGTTGGTGTTTTCTAAATCCGTCAACTCGTAAATCGCAAGGATAAGAGAATAAAAGAATGAAGAAATATTTTCACGATTCTTTAAAAAAAAAAACTACTTTTCACGACTCGTAAACCGTGGAGAAAAAAATTAAAATTAAAATTTTGAAATGTTCTCGATCGCAACCAAAAACTTCTTTCAAACATGTGCGTTGATTTATTACTCCCGATAATATTTTGGATGTTCGTCCTTTTAAGGATTTCTTCATCCAAACATTAGCGGTGAACAATAACCACAACTTCTCCTCCCAAAATAAGATTTTTATAGTTTTTGGAAATATTGGCCAATACCCTTTGGAGTTTTACAAACAGGTTGTAAAATCCACAAATGCAAGAAAATGATTTTTTGTGTTTAAGAAATCTATGCGAAAACACATTTTCAAAACTTCCAATATTTTTTTTTATATATATAAAAAGGAACATTCAAAACATGTTAGAGTATTGGCCGTATGCAACACGCAAGAAAACAATTTTTTTTTTTTTTGTAAACATTTTTTTTTTGTGAAAACGGGTATTTTAAACACTGAATTGGTATTCTTATGGTATAAAAATACAAACCAATATTAATCCACCCTAATAAAAAATATGCAGGAAAAATCAACACTATTTTTAAGGCCTTTTTGAAATTTTTTTTTTGAAAGCAAAAACATTTTTTATTTTTTGAAAATCTTTGATGTTTTGACGAAAACCGGGTATTTTAATACCGGATTTGTATCTTTACAATACAAACTGATATTGATCAAAATACAGTAATAAAATTACACAAAAATCACAAATTTTTTTTGAAGATATTTTTTTCAAACGGGCCAGACTCGGCCTAAAAGGAAATTGGGCCAAAAATCAACCCAAAATAAATTAGGGCCCAATTTCTACAGGGCTGGACTCAGCCCAGCCCACACATGGTGTGGGCTGATGTTACAACCGAAATGAACATGGACTGGTTACTGTGCACCTCCACAGTAACCAGTTAATTAATTAGGTGGTTACTGTGCACCTGCACTAATTAATTAGACCTGCATAGTAACCGAAGAATTAAATTAGCTGGTTACTGTGCCCCTGCACAGTAACCAGCTAATTAATTTCTTACTTGCAGAACGTGCACAGTGCACGTTCTGCATGCAAGAAGACGAATACGGGATAAAGGGGAAGAGTTACCTGCGACGATGAGCTTGGGTAGAGGAGCTGAACAGTGGTGCTGGTGGTGGTTTTGCTGGCGGTTGCTGACCGGAGGATGGCTGGGATGGTGGCTGGCCTTTCTTCCTTTTTCTCTGTGTTTTGTTCTACTCTGTTCTCCTCTGCTTCTCCTTTCTTCTTCTGCTTCTCACACTGCTCTTCCCTCTCACGGTGATTCTGCTATTTTTTTGGCAGGTTGATGGTGGGTGGCGGTGGTGGAGAGGAAGCCGGTGATGCCTCAAGTGGTTATGACGGTGACAGTGGCTGGGAAACCTAAGGACAACGGTTGTTTCCTTCTTCTTCTTCCCCGTGCAGAGGAGCAGGTGCTGCCTTTTCTTCAATGGTGCTCTCCTCGTTTGAAACTTCACTCTCCTTTTAGTTTAAAAAATATAACCCCCTCCCCTCTGTTCGGTCTCTCCTCTCTCTCCTCCCTTCGGGTTCTTTGTTTTTTCTTTGGGTTCTTTTTTTCTTTCCTCTCTTTCTCTTCGGTTCCTCTCTATTTATAAGGAAAAAAGGGACCGGCGTGCCTTTTGTTAGTGCGCCTTCAATCACGCAACGGCTGGTCGGCCATTGATGCTTTCGGTGGTGGTGGTGGGGGCGAGGAGAGAGAGGCGGGAAGGTTTTCAAATTTTTTCATCTTCTGTTGCTGGTAAACCGGGGGGAAAGAAGAAGATGAACAGTGTCGTTCAAAAACGACACCGTTCTAGTCTTCTTTTTTTTTTTTTTTTTTTTTTTTATATATGAAACGGCGTCGTTTTGGATAAAACACGCCGTTTCATTTTAAATGGCCAAACTTCAAAATCAGTCCTTCAAATTCGGTCTCCGCCCCTCTTGTTGGCCGCATTTTTCACTTTGGTCCTTGGCCTCTGATTTATGCAATTGAGTCCTCAATTGATTAATAAACTTTCAATTTCTTCAATTAGGCCCCTGAACCGAATAATTGCAGCCCCTCCATTTACGCGCCTCTTCCAATTTGGTCCCTGGTTTCGGATTTTCTTAATTAAGTCCCTAATTGGCCATTAAACTTCAATATTTATGCAATTAAGCCCCTGATTTGACTTAATAAAATCCTAAAAATTATAATTTGGCCCCAGAACTTTAAATTTCTTCAATTTAAAGCCCAAATTGACTTAAAAATCAATTTTTCTTGCAATCAAATCCCTATAAATCCAATAAAAATCAATTAAACCCATAAACATCCAAATTTGGGCTTCTCTCCTAAAAATTCAAAATTTCCTTCTCAATAGGGTTCTCATCCTTCAAGAATATATTGTCAAGAATCCAATCTTTGTATCTTTATACTCATTGACCAATTTTCTGACCATTTTCCGAGCGCTTCTGCCTCTTGTCATTTTTCTAGCCTTCTTTGGCTATTTATTTTATTTTTTTGCGGGGACCCAAAAATGGGTTACAACAGATGCCCCCTCTTTATAGAGCTTACGGAGCGAAGGCTTTGCGCAGTAAGTTTTATAAAGATAGTCCCAACTAAACTCCCGAAAACTGATCTAGTCGAAGCTTGATCGATCTGAAACTCTTTCTTTACAACAATCCTCTTCGGCCCTCGGAATCCCATCTGGCAATTCCCTTCAACGAAAATGAAATATGGGGTCCCTTCTGGCGACCCCTTTTTTTGAAAAATATCGAAATGCGAGATCCCTTCTGGCGATCTCCTTTAATCAAACTTATAATCCCATCTGGGATTCCTATTAACAAACATGAAGTATGAGGTCCCATCCGGCGACCTCCCAAAATAGTGAAACGCGAAATCCCTTCTGGCGATTTCAAACAACCTGGAATCCCATCTGGCGATTCCTTTTAACCAACATTAAGTGTGAGTTCCCATCTGGCGACCTCCACAATAGCGAAACACGAGATCCCTTCTGGCGATCTCAAACAACCTGGAATCTCATCTGGCGATTCCTTTTAACCAACGTGAAGTGTGAGGTCCCATCTGGCGACCTCCACAATAGTGAAAAATGAGATCCCTTCTGGCGATCTCAAACAACCTGGAATCCCATCTGGCGACTCCTTTTAACCAACAAAGTGTGAGGTCCCATCTGGCGACCTCCACAATAGTGAAACACGAGATCCCTTCTGGCGATCTCAAGCAACCTGGAATCCCATCTGGCGATTCCTTTTAACCAACATGAAATACGAGATCCCATCTGGCGACCTCCAAATAGTGAAACACGAGATCCCTTCTGGCGATCTCAAACAACATGGAATCCCATCTGGCGATTCCCTTTTATTCAAAGCTGAAATATGGTCCCTTCTGGCGATCTTCATCGAAAAAAAACGAGATCCCTTCTTGCGATCTCTTTTAACCAAACAACTTGGAATCTCATCTGACGATTCCCTTTTACCAATTGCTATCGATGTCGTTCTTCCTGCTGGCAGGGTCTGAAATATATTATCTTCTCTTCTTTCTGTTCTAGACTCAACTCAATGATTCTTTCTTCGTCCACAATCTCGTTGGAATGCACTAAGATCTCCTCCTGTAACGATAAAAAAACATACGTGCAATGACTTTATGATTAGATGCAATGCATGCATTCGTACCTGGTTTTGAAACATAGGCCCCCATCCTCTTTTCTAGTTCATGAGACTTCCTCGTAACATGAGCGTGCTTTTGAAGTCGTATGCCGGATTCATCTCTCGTGTTGCCTTTTTCTTATCATATTCTTGGAGAAAAAGTATTTGACTTTCCTCAAGTAGCCCTTTTCTCAAAATGTAAGACTTGTTCTTGCTTTTATGTCATTGCTTTTGTCAAATGCTTTAGCTTGGTTTTCAAATCTATAGGCTTCCGTATAAAACATCTTGTATTGCCCCCAGTGTAGAGGTGTGATCCTAGTTTGAGCTTTTATATAGAGAAGAAATTCGTTCAGTCGATGCTAAACTTTTTAAATGAGTGAGGAGATGCACTGTTGGGATTAATGCAAAAAGATTGTTGTGAGATCAATGCACAAAAAGGAAAGAAATCAATGGCCAAACTTTGCTTTATTAATTTAGGGAACTACATCAAGCGTAATATCTTTTTACAGAGTCAGAATTCACAGGCCGAGCTAGATCTTCTCCATCCATTCTAGCTAACTTCAACGCTCCTCCTGAGAATGCCTTTGTTACTACATAAGGACCCTCATAATTTGGTGCCCATTTGCTTCGATCATCTCCTGGTAATGACAATATTTTCTTCAATACTAGATCCCCTTCTTGAAACATACGCGGTCTAACATTCTTATCATACGCCTTAGCCATTCGTTTCTGATAAAGTTGGTGATGACATATTGCGGCCATCCTCTTCTCACTGATCAAGTTCAATTGCTCGTATCTCACTCTAGCCCACTCGGCCTCTTCTATCTCAGAATCTATTAACACTCTTAACGATGGGATTTCCACTTCCAAAGGCATCACTGCTTCCATACCGTACACCAAAGAATATGGGGTAGTCCCTGTTGAGGTTCGAACTGCGGTGCGATATGCATGAAGGGCAAATGGTAACATCTCATGCCAATCCTTATAGGTGACTACCATCTTCTGAACAATCTTTTTGACATTCTTGTTAGCAGCTTCTACCGCCCCATTCATCTTTGGTCTATATGGCAAAGAATTGGAATGCTTGATTTTCCATTTAGTGCAGAGCTCTATTATCATCTTGCCGTTGAAATTCTGGGCATTATCAGTTATAATCTGTTCTGGGGGACCATACCGACATATCAAATCTCTCTCAATAAATTTCTTCACCACTTTTTGTGTCACATGAGCAAATGACCCGGCTTCTACCCATTTTGTGAAGTAGTCAATAGCCACGAGGATAAATCTATGACCATTGCTCGCTTTTGGGTTTACAGGTCCAATCACATCAATTCCCCACATCGCGAAAGGCCATGGAGATGTTAAGTTAAACAGAGGAGCTGGTGGCATATTGACCTTATCACTGTAAATTTGACATTTGTGACATTTTCTGACATAGTCGATACAATCTTTTTCTAGTGTCATCCAAAAATAACCAGCCCTTTGGATTTTCCTTGCCATCATGTGCCGCTAGCATGGGTTGAGCAAATCCCCTCATGGACCTCTCTTAATGCCTTTCTAGCATCTGCCTCATCCAAACACCTTAACAGGGTACCATCAAATGATCTTTTATATAAAATCTCTCCATCTAAATAGAAGTCTATAGCCAACCTTCTCAAGGTTTTCTTATCCGTTTTAGAAGCTCCACCGATATTCCTGATTCCGCACAAGATTCTTGATATCGTAATACCAAGGTTGTCCGTCCACCTCTCCTTCGACTAAACAACAGTACGCTGGATCATTTCTAATATTAATGTGTACTGGTTGTACCTTGCACTTGAGGTCAATGGTAGTCATAGCAGCTAGTGTGGCCAAAGCATCCGCAAAATGGTTCCCCTCCCTTCCTAGATGGGTGAATCTAATTTCTTCAAATTCCTTTGCTAGCATAGATAGGTATTCCTGGTACGGCCTCAACTTTTCCTCTTTGGTTTGCCATTCCCCTTTGACTTGGCAGATGATCAACATTGAATCCCCATATACATCTATCTTCTTTATCTTTAACTCCAATGCCGCTTCTAAACCGAGTATACAAGCTTCGTACTCAGCTGTATTGTTGGTGCACTCAAAATGTAGTTTGACCGAAACTGGGTATTGTTTCTTATCAGGAGAGATTATTACCGCCCCTGCCCCGTTACCATATACATTTACTGCCCCGTCAAAAAACATGGTCCACCACTCTGTCTTCTCTTCTTCCTTTTCTATTGACGATATATCTTCATCAGGGAAATCAAAATCCAAAGGCTCGTAATCTTCAACAGCATTATCGGCCAAATGGTCTGCAATGGCACTCCCTTTTACGGCTTTCCTTGTCATGTACACTATGTCATATTCTGCTAACAAAACCTGCCACCTTGCAATTCGACTTGAGAGAAAAGGCTTATTACAAATATACCTCAGGGGATCCAATTTTGAAATCAACCAAGTGGTATAGTATAACATGTAATGTCGTAACCTCTTTGCCGCCCACACCAATGCACAACACAGCTTTTCTATCTCCGTGTATCTGGACTCACATTCAGTGAATTTCTTACTCAAGTAATAAATAGCTCTTTCCTTCCTTCCGGTTTCATCATGCTGACCCAATACACATCCCATGGCTACTTCAGTTACGGTTAGATATAATACTAGAGGTTTCCCTGATACAGGAGGCACCAGTAGAGGTGGATTTTGTAAATAATGCTTGATTTTATTGAACGCCTCCTCACACTCCTCATTCCAGGTTCCAGGGTTCTTTTTCCTTAGTAGTCGGAATATAGGCTCGCATGTTGTTGTTAGCTGAGCTATAAATCGAGCAATGTAATTCAACCTTCCTAAGAATCCTCTTACTTCTTTCTCCGTCTTAGGGGATGACATAGCTTGAATGGCCTTTACTTTGTCTGGATCCACCTCTATACCTCTATCGCTTACCACAAATCCCAACAGCTTGCCCGACTTAACTCCGAATGAACATTTTGCAGGATTAAGCCTTAGTTCATACTTCCTCAACCTCTCAAATAACTTCCTTAAAACTTCCACATGATCTTGTTCCTTTTTAGACTTGGCAATCATATCATCTACATATACCTCAATTTCTTTGTGCATCATGTCGTGGAATAGAGTCACCATTGCTCTTTGATATGTTGCACCCGCATTCTTTAACCCAAATGGCATGACCTTGTAGCAGTAGGTCCCCAAGGTGTGACAAAAGTTGTTTTCGCCTTATCCTCGGGAGCCATTTTTATTTGATTGTATCCTGAAAAACCGTCCATAAAGGAATAAGTGGAACTTCGGGCAGCGTTATCCACTAAAACATCTATGTGTGGTAGAGAGGAAAATCATCCTTAGGACTAGCTCTATTCAAATTCCGAAAATCTACACAAACTCTAATCTTCCCTTCCTTCTTTAGGCACCACAACAATGTTAGATACCCATTGCGGATATCTAACTACTTCTAGAAAGCCAGCATCCCATTGCTTTTCGAGTTCTGCCTTGACCTTGATCCAGACGTCCGGGTGGGCCCTCTCTCAGTTTCTGCTTGACTGGCTTATACCCTTCTTCCAACGGTATCTTGTGTTCTACAATACTTGTATCCAAACCGGGCATATCTTCATATGACCAAGCAAAGACATCCGAATATTCTTGTAATAGGGTGATCAGTTTTATCCTTTGTTCAGAAGTAATTAAGGTACCTATTTTCAACTCTTTCCTGAGCTGACCATTGCCCACATTGATAGTTTCGAGTTCCTCGGTGGCAGGCTTCCAAGTCTGTTCCTGTTGTTCTACTAGCCTGGTGAATTCACTGATATTGCTTTCATCCCACTCTTCTTCTTCCATAGATATTACATGCTCGTTCAAGTTTGGCCATTTATTCTTGATGCTAGATGTATGTGATGTTGTAGGAGATCCGCTTTCAGGATTCCTGAAAGCGGGAAGTGCTTGGTGTAAATGCATATATAAATAATCAATTTTTGAAAAAGTGCATGATCTCACATTTATTCAAAGGGAAAAGGTGGGCTCCATGACAAACATAGAATCTAGCTGACATCATGAGCCTCGATTGTCAACTAGAGAAAATAAAGCAAGCATAAGCAAATGACAAAAACATTCTAAGGCAAACAAAAGTTGGTTTACATTTTGAAAACCACTGGAGCTTCTTGTGTCACCCCAATTCTGAACTTTTCGCCTGGAGCCAGCTTGCGCACACAGGTCTTGGCGGAGACTTCTTCTAGTGTATGGATAGTCAGTTGTGGCAGCACTTCATCTTCTTTTCCTGCTATTTCTTTCGGCATCACCTTTTCCTTCTCCTTCCCCTCCAAGGTGTTTATGCTCATATTTGCCAGCTCTAGACCCAGGCTTTCAGCTCCCTTATCAATGTTGCACTATGTATGCAGCTCTTGGGAATGATACGCTAAGGGGAGGGATTTCAGCTGTTCTTCTTCAAGATCTCTTTCCTTTAATTCTAGCCATCCTTCTTGTCCTTCTCCGATCAGCAGCCCAACGATAATCCTCTTGGTTAGGTTGATATCCTAGCCCAAATCTTTTGATCAGCCTTTCTCTCTTCCTTGTCGGATTAGCCCCTTCTGGTATTCTGCAAGCGAGGTTATATCGAAGTGGGACCCCACGGTTCAAGAAAACATAGACTTGCCATCCTTGCCGCTTCTGAGATCCTTGGTCTTCTTAAACACGGTGTTCTCTGGTACCCCAGTCAGCGTTCACGATCTCAAAAGCATGGATATTGTTATCCTTGCAATCCTCCGCTTCGATGAAAGGCACAGCCACATTCTTTGTCATGGCTATTGCCTCCTCAGCCCTGACGGGTTACTAACATCCCATTCATGATGTACTTCAAACATTGGTGTAATGATGAAGCTACTGCCCGCTGCGTGGATCCAAGGTCTTCCAACAACATACTATAGGAAGGGTGAATATCCATAACCTGAAGTGTCACTAAGAACATTTGCGGTCCACATTATAGCTCCACTTCTAAAGTCCCAAGTATTGGCCTAGGTGAGCCATCATATGCTCTGGCCATCATAGTACTTGGCTTCATATGAGATTCATCAATCGGCAATTTCCTCCAGAATGTGCTTTGGCAATACGTTCAAGGCCGAGCCATTATCGATGAGCACCTTCCCTACGAGGCAGTCTTTGCACCTAACCGTGATGTATAAAGGCTTGTTGTGTCCGGTACCTTCAGCATCAAGCTCATCAGATGTGAAGTAGAGGTAATTAGTTGCATGGATCCTCCCTACTAAATGCTCCATAGTTTTATGTTCAATGTCTTGGGGTACATACGCCTCATTCAATACCTTTTGCAAGGCATTTCGATACGGCTCAGAGCTGAGTATCAAGGACATAAGGGAGATCCGAGCTGGAGTCTTTTTTAGTTGATCCACTATGCAATATTCGCTATGCTTGATCAACTTCAAAAATTCATTCGACTCCTCTTCCGTTACTGGCTTATTAACTTCTGGTGCTTTGTCCAGATCTACCACTTCTTTACCCTTTTCCTTCCTCTATTCTTCAGGCGTAAAGCAACGACCACTTCTGGTCAAACCACCTATCTCCGTCTGGAACAAAGGAAAAGGAGCTCGAACGTTGGAGGCATACCCATAATTGTACGGCATGGCCTTGTGATTCTCTTTTGTGCAGGATGGTTTAACCAAGATCAGCCTTGGGGGCCCATTAGCAGTCTGTTGAACCCTGCAAACTCCTGCCATCTTATCTTGACCTTCCATCATACTTACTTCACACCTGCTCTCCATTGGTTCAATCCTCAATTGTCCCATCCTCAACATTTTAGCAATCTTTTCACAAAACTCGGTGCAATCCTCAATGTGATGTCCCTCTCTTCCATGGAACTCACAGTAGTCACCTCTCTCCAATTGGCTTACCACCTTCACCGCTAGAAATCCTGATTGTACTAACATGTCGTACAACCTTTTCATCGGCACCTTCAACACCTTGCATTGATTTCCCACTTCGATCATGCCTATTCCGCCACTGTTTGGAACATGTTTAGGCAATGGGTTTGAATTGACATTGGGCTTGTCTTCAAAAGATACCCATCCTAACTTAATAAGTTCCGATAACCTCTTCTTGAATGCATAGCAGGTTTCAATCCCATGCCCGGGATTACCCCCATGGTACTCACAAGTCAAATCGGGCTTGTACCAAATTGGGAATGGTGGTTGTAGTGGTAGTGTAGGGATAGGAGCTATATTGTCCAATGCTCAAAAGTTTGGCATACATGTCCTTCAAAGGCATGGGTAATGGTGGCAATTGTTTCTGAGGTGTATCCTGAGTGGGGTCTTTGGTAATGATTTTGGTAGTTTGGTTGGTTATTTGTTCGGTTAGGTGAAAAAGATTGGTTAAAGTTTATGCGTGGGGATTGAGAGTAGGTGCTTGTGGGCTGTGGAAATTTACTTTTTTGCCTTTATACCCGCCTTCCAAATTGTTAACGTCCCCTTCTCTTTTCCTTCCCATAAAACCATTTTCTTCTCTAAAGGCTCCGCTATGCGCCCTGCTTTAATTCCTTGCTTCGATTCTTTCCGCCACACGTACAACATCATAGAAATGTTGAGATGAGCTACCCATTAAATGCTCATAGTAAGGTGCCTTGAATGTATTGGCGAACAAAGTCACCATCTCCGTTTCTATCAAAGGGGGTTGCACGTGCGTGGCCTGTCCTCCATCTTTGTGCATAAGCCCTCACTGACTCTTGGCTTCTCTTTTCCATCGACATGAGGCTCGTTCAATCTGGAGCAATTTCCAAATTGAACTTGTATTGCTTTAGGAAAGCCTCCACTAAGTCCTTCCATTTCTTAATCTTGACATTATCCAGCCTCATGTACCAACTTAGCGCAGATCTCGATAGACTGTCTTGGAAAAAGTAGATCATTAACTTATCGTCATGAATTACTTCAGCCATCTTGTTGCAATAAGATCGAAGGTGAGTGTTTGGGCATTCCAACCCAGTATACTTATAAACTCTGGTATCCTAAAATCTTTTGGTACCGTGAGGTTAGGTACCAAGCATATTTCCGACGTTCGCAGGGGGTCAAACCAATCATTTCCCTCGACTGCTCTTAACCTTTCTTCTAATGCTGATAATCTTGTCATCATTCACAAAACCCATGGACCTATTATCGGAAGGCCCCTCGGCTGTTAAATCTACAGTGATATGAGCTTGAGGGGGCTGAATGGGAATAACAGGTGTAAAGTGCTGCCACCGTTGCTGACTCTGCCCCATATTCTGAGATACCCGGACAGGGGCCGCCGGTGCTCCTATAGGTGGTTGGGTAGATGTTCCCTCCCCATTCTTGGCTTTTAAAAGTTGCTCAAGCAGATTGGTCAACCGGGAAACTTCATTTTTTCACGGATTCCAAACTCGGTCTGGTAGTGTGACTCTAACTGAGCTCTTTCTTCGTTTTCCATTCTTGATCTGGACCGGGTTTGGTGGACTCTGGATGTGGGACCTATGTTTCACGATCTGGAGATGCATGCATAGATGTATGAGAAAATGTATGATTGTGATGGATGCATGCATGTTTTGTTTGTGAACGAAAAATAACCATCCCATTATAAGCATTCTCTTGTCACATTGCTTTGATAGAAGTTCTGCCTTTCGAGTCGTTTGCTAGAATCATGTTCACCAAAGAGACAGATTTTTGCATAAGAAGATGGGTCAACGCCCTTTTCATTAATGCTTGGATAAAAATACATTTAAAAAAATACAACATGCTAATCTCTTTCCTCCATAAACTCCTTAGCCAAAGGTAAGAAAGCAAAGCCGCGGTTCTCAATCTTCCCTAAAAAGGCATCGGTTTCGGCTAGGCTTCGGCGATAGCGAATGATGTCTCCTCCCACATTCCGTGCATTGATTCTAATAATTCGAGCATGTGCAGCAGCTTCGTCCATTTGCTCATCGGTTTTGGTCATTTTTTCTATGAGCAACATGTTTGTTCTGTTCAAAGCAATGTTGTTGGCGTCGATTCGATCCTTGTGCTTTTCCGTTGCTACTAGCTTCTCATCCAAATACTTTCGACTTTTCGCGTTCTTTGTCGAGCTTTATCCTTGCAACTTTTATCTCACTCCTCTTGGCTGCTAAACTCCGCTTTAACATCCTCGAATCCTCCCCTTTTGCTTTCCAACTCTATATATTTTCTTATTCAAATCCTTATACCTCCTAATCCTATCCATTAGTTTCGAATTGCATTTGCACAAATTTTTCTTGGTAATATTTTTGGGCACTTTCTTGGCAATCGCTAAAGTCCATCTCCATTGCTTCAAAGTTCAGAACAACTTTGCATCCAATCAAACTCAACCCTTTTAAGCTCATTCTCACTCCTTTCCCTAGCAATCTTCTCCTCAACCAACTTTAACTCAAGCTTGGTTATTTTCGCATCTCTAGACTGTATTTGCTCATCTAGAAATGTTCTCTTTTATCCTCTTCTAGCATCATTCCTTCCAACGTCGCCTTGTCCTTTCTGCTCTTGCTCAACTCTAATTCTTAGTTTGTCCACTTGCCTTCTCAATTCACCGTTATCCCTCTTTCTTTTGAGGGGTTCCTCTATGGTTTGAGGAGATTTGACTTCTACACGAGGCATGGCTGAAGCAGCTAAATCATCTTCAATATTAACCTCTTTTCCCTTAATAGGCTCCTCTATAGCGCAAGGCATGGCTGAAGCAGCTGAGGCTCTCCATTTTACATATCCTTCGCTCACACTTGGATCTCTCAAACCTTCTATTTCCACCAACACTAGATGCTTCCAATCTTGTTTGATGATCTCCAAAACTTCTTTTGCCATGGGATCTTTGAACAGACCAAAGAATTGAGTAATTCCCATAGTTTGGGAACAAACTGTATGCCCCAAATTGTCTTACCACTAAAGTCGGAGCATAACTCACATAACCCGTAATCCCCACCAATGGTACCCAATGCCTTTGTCCACAACTCATTAGGACCTTCGTTGTTGTTACCCATGGTGCTCTCCATTTAAAATCGCTATTAGGTAATCCTTCCAATTTTATCAACCCAACCCTGGTTGTCTAGATCTCCCCATTCTTCTTCTTCCACTAACTTTAGGGGTTTTTGAGTGAACCACCAAAATTATTGAAGACAGGTTTCTTTGTTTCGATATGGCTCACCATCCAAATATACAACAGTTGCGTGCAGCATCTCATTGCTCCTTTTCCAGCTTTTCTACAATGGTTAAGTGTCAAAAATGTTTTCGGCTAAGATAGCAACCACTGGATTGATCTGTGTGTTCTCATACTCACACATAAGCAGCGGCGGCCTCCAAGCTTACTAAACCATTCTGACTTGGGAACAACACAAGGCCAAATATACCTAAGGCAATCAATCTCTCTTTTTTCTACTTCTGACTCCTTTTCCAACTCTAGCATCCTCCATTTCAAACCGGTGCCATTCTTTTCCAGAAACTTTTCCAAGTTGGAGATTCTGAGCAGTTTTGACAGCTCAGGGATGATCTTGTCGGATCTCAAAGGAGAATAAATCCGATACAGGTCATTCGGAAACTCGGTCAACAATCCATATTCCTCAATCGTGGGGCACAAATCTATGCTTCCAAAGGAGAAACATCGGTATTCTGGATCCCAAAAAATGAACTAAGGCTCGCACCGCTGGGCTTAACACTTCTACCTTTGCGATTTCCATCAAACGTCCGTATTTCCTAAAAAATGCATCTTTATCCACATTCTGAAAATGAGTCGTTAACTTGTTCACCTCATTCAATATGCAATTCAGGTTCTTGATTGGCGACATCTTCTTAGCATCGCTTCTAAGGCAGTCTCCTTCAATCAATTGTGACAGTTCAGAATTCTTTCCATACTCTATGGAAGATTTGGTGATGGTCATTTCGTTCATAAATCCTGCAATTCAAAAATGCATGGGGGGTTAGTCTTGTTTTCGATGCAAAAGATTTATATCGGAACATACACCCTAAGGATAGGTTCTAGTTCTTTTACGTGAGACATAGGGTAGGTTTTACTACTAAGTCTCTAAAAGAGGGTCTCTTGCTGTTCCAGTGATCACCCTCGTAAAGGCGATATGGAGGTCCAGCAGATAGTGGGATGGCACGTGTACCAATCACTATCAGTCTAAACACTCAGCAAAGAGTTGGGGGTTTACACAAACTTAAGCCTTGACTCAAGTCATAAGGCAAGCTGCTAGTCCCACTTAAACTTAGAGTTACATGTGTGTGCCCTCCAAAACATAATAATAATAATAAAGTGATGCATGACTATGGCATGTATGATAGAATGTAAAGGTATATGCTAAAGCTTTTAAACAAAACATCATAAGAAAACAAAAACCAATAACATATAACATAAACAAACAAACAAATCAAGCTTAGTCCTAACATCCCAGTGGAGTCGCCATTCTGTCACACCCCCACAAAAAAAAAAATTTATAAAGGCACGACATCGGTTGGCGATTTTTCGTTGTGTTTCTGATGATTTGGTTCTTTGGAGTCGCCACCTAGTATTTGGTCACTAGGAACCCTAACTGGTCTTTCAGAGATTCTAAGGCAAGGGACTGGTTGCGTAAAGGGAAGGTACTAGCACCCCTAATACGTCCTACCTAAGGTAAGCTGCTTGGTGTTTGGTTTGCTTTATAGTCTATGGTGTTGGTGTTTTCTAATCCCGTCAACTCGTAAATCGCAAGGATAAGAGAATAAAAGAATGAAGAAAATTTTCATGATTCTTTAAAAAAAAAAAAGAAAAAAAAGAACCCAAAGAAAAAACAAAGAACCCGAAGGGAGGAGAGAGAGGAGAGACCGAACAGAGGGGAGAGAGTTATATTTTTTAAACTAAAAGGAGAGTGAAGTTTCAAACGAGGAGAGCACCATTGAAGAAAAGGCAGCACCTGCTCCTCTGCACGGGGAAGAAGAAGAAGGAAACAACCGTTGTCCTTAGGCTTCCCAGCCACTGTCACCGTCATAACCACTTGAGGCATCACCGGCTTCCTCTCCACCACCGCCACCACCATCAACGCTGCCAAAAAATAGCAGAATCACCGTGAGAGGGAAGAGCAGTGTGAGAAGCAGAAGAAGAAAGGAGAAGCAGAGGAGAACAGAGTAGAACAAAAACACAGAGAAAAAGGAAGAAAGGCCAGCCACCATCCCAGCCATCCTCCGGTCAGCAACCGCCAGCAAAACCACCACCAGCACCACTGTCAGCTCCTCTACCCAAGCTCATCGTCGCAGGTAACTCTTCCCCTTTATCCCGTATTCGTCTTCTTGCATGCAGAACGTGCACTGTGCACGTTCTGCAAGTAAGAAATTAATTAGCTGGTTACTGTGCAGGGGCACAGTAACCAGCTAATTAATTCTTCGGTTACTATGCAGGTCTAATTAATTAACAGGTTACTGTGCAGGTGCACAGTAACCACCTAATTAATTAAATGGTTACTGTGCAGGTGCACAGTAACCAGTCCATGTTCATTTCGGGTTGTAACATCAGCCCACACCATGTGTGGGCTGGGCTGAGTCCAGCCCTGTAGAAATTGGGCCCTAATTTATTTTGGGTTGATTTTTTGGCCCAATTTCCTTTTAGGCCGAGTCTGGCCCGTTTGAAAAAATATCTTCAAAAAAATTTGTGATTTTTGTGTAATTTTATTACTGTATTTTGATCAATATCAGTTTGTATTGTAAAGATACAAATCCGGTATTAAAATACCCGGTTTTCGTCAAAACATCAAAGATTTTCAAAATAAAAAATGTTTTTGCTTTCAAAAAAAAATTTCAAAAGGCCTTAAAAATAGTGTTGATTTTTCCTGCATATTTTTATTAGGGTGGATTAATATTGGTTTGTATTTTTATACCATAAGAATACCAATTCAGTGTTTAAAATACCCGTTTTCACAAAAAAAAAATGTTTACAAAAAAAAAAATGTGTTTTCTTGCGTGTTGCATACGGCCAATACTCTAACATGTTTTGAATGTTTTTTTTTATATAAAAAAAAATATTGGAAGTTTTGAAAATGTGTTTTCGCATAGATTTCTTAAACACAAAAATCATTTTCTTGCATTTGTGGATTTTACAACCTGTTTGTAAAACTCCAAAGGGTATTGGCCAATATTCCAAAAACTATAAAAATCTTATTTTGGGAGGAGAAGTTGTGGTTATTGTTCACCGCTAATGTTTGGATGAAGAAATCCTTAAAAGGACGAACATTTAAAATATTATCGGGAGTAATAAATCAACGCACATGTTTGAAAGAAGTTTTGGTTGCGATCGAGAACATTTCAAAATTTTAATTTTAATTTTTTTCTCCACGGTTTACGAGTCGTGAAAAGTAGTTTTTTTTTTTTTTTTTTTTTAAAGAATCGTGAAAATTTTCTTCATTCTTTATTCTCTTATCCTTGCGATTTTATGAGTTGACGGGATTAGAAAACACCAACACCATAGACTATAAAGCAAACCAAACACCAAGCAGCTTACCTTAGGTAGGACGTATTAGGGGTGCTAGTACCTTCCCTTTACGCAACCAGTCCCTTGCCTTAGAATCTCTGAAAGACCAGTTAGGGTTCCTAGTGACCAAATACTAGGTGGCGACTCCAAAGAACCAAATCATCAGAACACAACGAAAATCGCCAACCGATGTCATGCCTTTATAAATTTTTTTTTTTGCGGGGGTGTGACACAACGATGGGAAAAATGATAGACCGAAAACGTAATTTAGCCTGACGATCATAATATTGAGTGTTTGTATATTAAATATGAAAAATTTACTCGTTTTTCTATATATTATCTCCTTGTTTCTCGTAATTAAAAATAATTTATGATCATACCGTTGGGGAGGAGCCTACCTCCTTCCAAGTTACGAGAAAAGTTAACACATATGGGCTTTTATTGTTCGGACAGCTCCAAAAATAATGGAACAAATTAATGGAGATTTTTGCTCTTCATTTACTGTTTTTTTTATCTGTCAGAATTTTGAAATCAGAGGCAGTTGGGCATAACAGTAAGAAAAATATTTGATTGGTATATATTTTCGGATAAGTAATTTTATGAATCAAAACTAATTTTATTTTCAATCAAATTTTATTTCAATATATATATATAATTTGATTCTTATAACATCTCCTTTAATTACCATACTGAATTGCTAACTAAAGAAATAAATTTTGATTATTTCAAATTCATGCTCAATTGATATATATTCAAGAGAAATTTGTTTCTCATCGATTCCTTTTAAATTTGAAAGGGAGATAATGTGGGGGTGTGTTTACTTAATTAATTACCACATATGCCAACAGATTAATTTCAACGTTTTTTTTTTTAACCTCATAGATTTTTTTTTTATGCTTTCATAAGGTATTCTTGAAATACATTTAGGTAAGATGTTTTTGACAACGTTCTCTATATTTGTTTGACATAATAGAAAATTTGGTTAATATAAAATATTTTTATAATTAATTTATTAAAAAATATTTTAATTCACAAAGTATTTTATAAATTTAACTTATAATATTATTTAACTATTTTAATCATCCAACCATCACTCCACCACATATTGCAACATTCTATCAGATCTCCATCCATCACCACCACATATTGCAACATTCTATCAGGTCTCCATCCATCACCACTACATATTGCAACATTCTATCAGATCTCCATCCATCACGTCATTCATTTCATATTATTTGTATCATTGTGCCATAACCATAATAACTTTTATCATATCACTTTATGATCATAGTCACTGTTACCTAATCACCATAATGTATTATTAGAGATGAGTGTAAAATGCACTTGAGCTTCTAACCCAGCGGTGGAAGAGCCTTGTGTTTTTTTTTCTGCACTAGAGTTCAAGTTTTGCTTGTGCACGCATGTCATCCCCGTGATGTTTTACCTGCTCACTGGGCTTGCAGGATGTTCAGTGAGTCCGAGGATTAGTTATGATGCGCGTATGCTGACCCGGACACCCCGGGTTACAAAAAAAAAAGAGATGAGTGTAAAATAAAAAAATGGATTAAATTAAGAAAATTTTTTTTTTAAAAAAACCAAATCATGAAGAAAAAACGGATTAAAATTAAAAAAAAAACTAACCGGTTCAGTTTCGATTTTATTTTAATGAAACCGAAAAAATCGAACCGAATCCAAACAAAAAAAAAACCGAACCAAACTAAAAAAACAAAGTCAAACCTGTTCGAACCGGTTTTTATCATAAAAAATCAAATCGAAACCGGTCGATTTGAACTGTTTTGGTTTTTTTAATTCAGTTTGGTTATTTTTTTTTAATAAAAAATTAATCCGAACCGAAAATCATCATCACTATGTATTATCATTATTTTTACCATTATTATTATTTTTATATTTTTACTTATTGTAAAATTTAGAAAATCTTAAAACCAACCCAGTAAAGTAAAGTAATGTGCTGGGTTTACTTAATTAGCATGAGAGCCCACCAATTTTAAAGTCCTCTCTTTATTGCATTTGTAGCTGTGGAGTATTTTGTTTTTTGTTTTTAACAGTATATTTTTAAAAAAGAGAAGATGACGTGTTCCACTACTTGTAGCTCTGGTCTCAATTACCTTGTACTAACCTGTCTGTAGAGATAAGCTGGAGAGACAGCATTGGTACGAGGGTACAACGGCCAACCACTAGACAGCAGCATGGCTATCTGTACGGAAAGCAAATCTCACCGTATAAAATAAACTTTGACGTTAAAACAATAAAAAAATAAGAAAAAGGTCCCCCCTTAAATTGAATCTGACCTTTTATAGCTCGACAACAACCTTATTACCTTACTCAAATGAAAATAAATAAAAAATAAAAAAATAAATACAACAACTACTAAATATATTTCCCTACATTCTTTTTCCAATAATAATAACCATTTTGAGAAAATTGCAGACTGTGACTTCTTGCTTGGCTATAAAAAGAATCTATCTTTTTCCTGCAAGCTAGGTCAAGATCTCCCTGTTAAAATTTTTCCTCTCTTATCCCTCTCTAAATGCCATCGGTGCAGGGACTTGACGTTGATTTCTGTGAAGTGTCGCGGCACCAGAAAAAAGACAGGATAGAAATAGTTAAGAAGAACTGAAACAAAACACTTTTAACCAATCCTTGCAAGCTCACATCCTTCTTGCATAGCTCAATGATAGCTTGAATTATTGGTAGGTTACTCTCCTTCTTCACCACCTTGATTCTCTTAAGATTACCTTTTATGCTTTAAATTTTTAGCTAGGGTTGTTTTAGATTATGTGTTGTTTATTATTTTTATTGTTGTTGTTGCTGTCTTTTATACTCAGTTCAAGATTCTTGGCTTGATTTGGAAAAAAGTTTGCTCTTTGCGGCTCTTAATTTTTTTTTAATCTAATCTTCTTTCCCTAACTTTACCACAGAGGGGGATTCTATGCATTTCTATTTACAGAAATATTCTCTCACTGGTCTTTCTTCATTTTCTTTTTATTAAAATTTGTTTCCGCTTTTATTGAAGCAAGATAATCTGTTCATGATTTTCCATAATAAGCAAACTCTCTTAGCACAGTTGTTTGAAGTAGTCAGTAGACACTTGCTTTCTTCAATTAATTTTCCTGTGTGTCTTATAATTGTACCTTTATCTCTCCCTCCCTCTCTTTTGTGGGTTGATTTTCTGTGACCAAAGATCCCTCCTTGATTTCTTGCAATCAAGATCCACTATTGTACATTGACGTAACTCCAGATCTTCGATTGATATTCTTCCTTGTGGAAGTGATCCAGATTTCCTTACTTTGTCAAATTCATCACTCTTTCTTCTCCTCCTTTTTCTGTTCAAGTCTTTGAAAATATGTAATACATGTGTGCTTATATGCCGTCAGAAAACATTTTATTTCCCTGTAAATATACTTGTTAAGCATGCATGATGCATGCTTTTTTTCTCATTTTATGTAAAGGTTATTGATTTTTCTGTCTGTAAACATTGATATTGTCCTCTATTAAAGAACATGTAACAAAGGGTCTGTGGTTTTTGTGCTCGGTCTCTCTCCCTCTCTTAGGGATTCTATTTTGATCATTATATATGTGATGACTTATCTTGGTTGATTTTGCATGAAGGGTGAGTTGAAGTGTTTTTACCTGGGGAAGATGACTCGAAAGAAAATCCAGATCAAGAAGATAGACAACATAGCTGCAAGGCAAGTTACTTTCTCAAAGAGGAGAAGAGGGCTTTTCAAGAAAGCTTATGAGCTCTCAACTCTATGTGATGCTGAGATTGCTCTCATTGTGTTTTCTGCAACTGGCAAGCTTTTTGAGTACTCAAACACAAGGTTCTTCTCCTTTTCATTTACTTATTATTTTCCCTACTTTATTATATATGTCACCTATGATCTCATTGATCAACCTAGGATTCATTAACTACGGTTTCTTCTGAACCCAACAAAATTGAAAAAAGAAGAGAATGGCTGAAATGGATGTACAATAGAATCTTTTGGTATCTGTGAACGAAATAATATTTCTTGAGAGAAAAGGAAAAGGAGAGAGGAGCTTAGGGAGAAATTGGTACTGATGATATAAAGGTTTTGACCATGTCAGTTGCTGCCACTTATTGCAAATTAAAAAAAAATTCAAGGACTATTGACACATCCATTTGTGAGATCCTCTTAATGCTACCTATGTATGAAACTTGGTTAGTTTATATTGTTTTACACACACACATGTATGCATGTATAGTTACTATGTTTCCTTCTAAAAAAAACGACCTGTACTTATTATGCTGCCATTAGAGACCAAAACCACTGATATTATAGAAGTTGTTTTTGCTATCCTCTGTACACCCAAAAACCACAACTTACTATAAGGATGTGCCATAAAATATAGGGCATAGACGACTGAATAAGGTAAGGCCTTCATTTTTCAGAAAATTCAAGGGAAAATTCTGAAACTTCAATACCCCTAAGCTAATATAGTACTACCTATATGTATCCTTTGATAAATAGATTGATTGCAACTACTCATATCGTATATTGATGTATGAGCAAATAGTGCTGTAGTCTGAAGTGACTTGTAGCATAATATAGTTTTTATGTGTGAAAAAAAAAGGTCTCTTCATTGTCTTTGTTTTGTAGTATATTGATATAATTGCCTGATTTGTACTCATCAATTGTAATTAATTTTTCAGTACATGAATAGAGTCATAGAAACCAGAACTAGTGTTTTTTTTTTTTTTTTGAAGAAGAGGAAGGTTTACATCATAAACAAAGTTTTTTCAATTTGTTTTACCATCAATAGCCAGTCTTCCCCTAGTTTTTAATCTGCTATATATTCGAGCCAACCTCCTGTGTTGCCAACATAAGATTTAACCTTGTCAAGCACATCTCCAAACTTTCTGTCTGTATACGAAGCCTCCAAATTTTCTTACATATATTGATATGCTCCTGCCCCGATCATTATATATTTTCCTCGTTTATCTTTATAATTATGTCATTTTAGTTTCAAGATTAAATAAATGCTTCACTACCATCCATGTTAATTTGGATTTTAAGTTAGGATCTTGATGTGATCCGATACCTCCCCCAGCCCTCTGGTTATGAGGGATGGGAATGATAATTTTCTTCAATAAAAAACAAATCCTTCGTTGTTCAATTGCATTTACAAATACTTCGTTCAATAATCTACTCTTAACCACTGATTGCTATTTCACAGGTAATGAGATTATGCTCTAATTTTAGGAAAAATTGTATGATGAATCTTAATTAGGCTAGATAAGTGTCATATTCTCTCTAAACTTTGCCAAGTCTTGGTTCTTTTCTTGTTATATGGGATCAAAGTGATAGTCTATGTCCGTAGAATACTGCCAGTTGTCTTCTATTACTTTCATGTACTTTGCCAGGCATCCCTGGTTCTTGAACTTTCCCACCTTTTCTAGGTAGCTTGGTGCTGCAAGGTCATGTCTTTTAAATGTCTTCCATGAAAGTTTATTAATGTTGTTTTTACTTTCTCATATTACTTCTCGCGCCAAATAATAATAATAATAATAATAATTTTCTTTTCCTACAATGTTTAATTCAATAGTTTTAACACCAATTTCTTTTTCGTTTTGGGGTTAAGATTAAATCACTTCCTTTTCTTTCCCTTTTGACTTTGTTGCTACTGAAAAAAAATCAGAAAATAGTTGTATTCAATGATTCAATTTGAAGGATCTTCTTAGGAGGCGTACGGGCATATAGGAGAGGATACGATGACACTTGTCAGTGCTTCTAACCCTACTCAGTATTTCGTAATGTTAGTAATGAGTGAATAGTTTTGCTCCTAATTAAATTGAAAATTTGGGATATTTTAGAAAGAGTAATGCTATAAACAAACTTTTTATATAAAACTTTCATATAAATATGTGATAGTTATTTTTTTTATATATATAAAGGATCAATAAATTATCTATCACTCATGGACCTGCATGAATTTTATCACTTATCAATTAACATATTAATTTCTATGAAATTTTAATATAAAAATTTGTTTGTAATCATTTTTTTTAAAAAAAATTGATCGAAGAGCTGATTTAATAAACATTTTAATGCTTCCTATAAGAACATTTTAGTGGTAAGGTCTTTATAGTTAAAGATTTCCCATGCATATTTCACAAATTTTCACCAGAAACAATGAAAAAGAAGAAACATTTCTACCTAAAGGAAGCAAGTGGTGTAAAACATTTAAAGCATATTTTCTCTTTATAAGCCAAGACGGCAGAAGACCATCTTGCAGAAAACAACACAAAGAAAAAACCTTAAAGGTAGCGGGTAGAGAAGAAACAAGAACAGAAGAGGAAAGAAAACACCCTATGATCCTTGCTGAAGAAAAGCCATGCAATTTAAGAACACTTTTTTATTAGCCTAGAAGAAAACGTTCTCATAAATTTACATTTGCTATGAAGTTGATTAATATTGGATATTTTATGATAAACACATGCTATATACAATAAGAATTTAGAAAAAAAAATTCAGTTGCTTTACATTATTGCTAAAAAAATTCAGTTTACACCAATGATAAGACAAATATTCATTACATATTTTCTAAGAATTCTAGTAATTAACAATAAATCTTTTATTTTTCAAAACAAATTCTATAAAATATTCAAGAAAAAAAATCTAAAAAATGAAAAGAGCTACATAATAAAACTTGCTGTGAAGTTCTCTAGGATAAAAAAAAAAGATAACTAAAATATTTTTAAATGTTTTTTTATAATTTTATAGGAAAATAAAATAGGACATGAACTTATTTGGAAAAAAAAAATCAAAAACATTGAACTAATTGGTTTAACAAAAATATTATAAAATTTATTGGTAATTTATTTTTCAAAAATGAAGTTGTCTTGCCTATCCCAACAGTCATTAATTTGAGTAAACATTCCTTTAATATGTAGTTTTTTTCAAAATAGGGATTGCATTTCCATTCTTGTTTTCAGTGAACAAAGAAAAAAATAGTAAAACTGTAATTCACATTTAGTATGAAAATTAAAATTTTTGATGCTTCGAGTATTTTAACTTGATTTTTGATAGAGGCATCTCAACCCAAGTAACTTGTGCTTATATAACGCTTGTAATGAGTTTAGAATTTAAAATAAACACCTATTAGGGTTTCATAGCTAATTTCAAGTTTGACTTTTATTTTAGAAGAAAAAACCTCTTTTTGGTTAAATAGCCCATGTAAACAATAATTCCATAGACAACTATTAAAATTATTATGTGGTACGTGGATATCATGTTATATGTACTGATTGGACAAGTTTCTAAAAGTAGTGGGACAAATTGTTTAGAAAGAGCAGGATCAAAATTGAATTCCTAAGGGCTACTATGAATATTTGAAAACTATATAAGGGGGAAATTGCCCCCTTCACATGCATGCATCCATGCATATATTTCCATCCTTGGTTTAGCAAATTGATCACATGTTTTCTTGTACGCACGGGATGGGTTTTGGAAGAATGCAAAAGCAATTTCACATGTAGTATAAAAATAGATTTTATAGAACTAAGTTTCAAGTTAAATATAAAGATATGGAAAATGTAATAATAAATAATTTATCTTCAGAAAAATATAAGACATACGATTTTGACTTTTTTTTTTTGAACTTTTTGTTTTTTTGGTGAGGCCAGCAAGTATAGTTAATGAAAAAATTTTCATACTTAATTATAAGGATGGATATTTATTATTCAAGGTTAGATTATAATTTGGAACACTTTTGCATAAACATGATGAACTTTCATAAAATATCCATAAAAGTTGAAGGACTTCTTTGCACTTTGTTGCGCTGTTGTCTCTGCAAACCTCCTTTTCGCCCCAACTCTCACCATGTCAACAAGGGATGTAAGAATATAATTTATGATGAATCTCCTTTCCCGTCATAAAAGAGTTTACTTTTGTGAGCATCGATCTAAATAAAACTTCTATAGATAATGATTGCAATTGTCATTGTTGCAGTGAAACTGTTGTAGCAAAATAGGATTATCTTCTTGATAACTTGTGGCTTACCGTTACATACTTGGTTTTAGGTTGAAATACATGAGTTCTTGGGTCTTGCTCGCTTCTGTGCCCAGATTCCTTTTTATTAGATCTTCTCAGTTTTATATTATTCTAGATTGTTTAGGGTTTTTGTAGTGTGAGATCTCAGCAAAATCACCAGCTATATATATTCCAGATGTGTGATAAGTTTTTCAACAGGTAGTCTCGGAACTAGGCCTTCTCTTTCCTTGTCTTGATGTTACTTTCTATTGGTCTTGGAGTATATATTTCTTATGTTACAGAGGTATAGATTAGTTAAACATTAAGACAATGTGAGATTTAAGCTTTTGGTACTCACAGTACGAGATCTTTAGGATGGAAAATGAGAGTTCTCAAATGACCTGACCTGGCATATGATATTAGGGTTTGGTATTGTTAAAATGATTTACCACTATAAGCTTCTTTAATATAGGATTTATTATTGGTGTTGTATCTAATATTAGGGTTTACTTAATATTAAGATTTCTTTTACATGAGATAGTTACCTTCCTATTGATAATAATCTATTTATCATTGAAAAGAGAACTTCTCTCTAATTAGACAAGAGAGGGTTCATTTCTTAAAGAATACTTGGAACAATCTTAGTAGCTAGCAGTTAAATTCTCTACCAACGGCACTGTTAACTAGTTTTTTACCCTATTCTTCATCACCAAAAATTCGTGAAATGACTTGGCCTACCTATTTTTTGAAGCATGGGGGAAGTGATTGAAAGGCGCAGTCTGCATCCAAAGAACATCAACACCCTTCATCAACTATCTCTTGGGCAGCAGGTAATTAGTTTTCTTGTTGTCGCTTATCAAGATTAATTTTGAATTTGTACCCATATATATCAATATTGATGTTCATATAAGATGAAGAAATGAATAAAGGGTGAACGATAATTTCTTTTTTCTGTTGATTAATGCTGGATTGGTAAGTCAAATAACGAGTGCATGGCTAGATTTTCTTGTAATTAGTTTTTCTTTTTCTTCCCATTATTTTCCACGAAATCTTTCTTTTCCTCGATTAAATGTGTCGATTTATATTGCGAAGAGAAGTATAATTTGTTTTGCTGGATATCAAAAATAAGTAATCTTAACTTTCATAACTCTATTTGCAGCTATAGTGTTATTAATAAAAGAAAGGCAGCCACAGAGAGAGTGACTAACTAAGATAAAGTACAAGGCATGAAGCTAAACAAAATTGCAGATATGGGGGCTAAAAACCATACCATATATAGTAACATTTATTTATTTCTTAGCAGCGTCGATCCACAATCCAATCCTCTAGTCAAATCATACCCTGTATATGTGAGGCTACCTTCTGTGTTGTGAGTTCAAGCTAGTTAAAACTCCTCACCATTGAATTACTCTAGACCAAAAACACCAAGAGCAATGATAGTGGCAGAGAAGGTGTAACGTTGATTCAATAAATTTGCTGCAGAAAAGACATCTTGCTGCATCCATATTGATGAGATTTCCTCGGGTTTTTTTATTTTTTTTGTACAAAGTCGGTTTTCATAGCTAATCAGCACAGAGTTTTTGTTTTTGGAGGAGCCATGCCAGCCCGTATATTAGCTTTCCAGTTACCGTCACCTCGGATTTACAATATAAATCCCGTGTCTTTGCTCGCTTCCCAAATCTTCTTATCTAACTTTGCTTAAGATAGTGTTTGTGATTGAATAATATTCGTCAAGTTTTTTTACTTTTATTGTTCAAATACCCATAACTCCATCCTTTAGATAAGACTCCAAATCCAAGCACTATCCACCCAAGTCTCAAAGCTTGAGATTTGGCGTGCTTGTTGCATTGATATTGCAAAAAACCTTGAAATTGATGTGAGAGAATAGAGTATATTAATGGTGAGGAATTTAGCACTCTTTAGGAGGCATAGACGACCTGCCATTGACACCATCTTCCCCCTCCATGTTCTTAGTCCTTAGTCTTTTTGCTAACCATGTTTTGGATTCACCACATGTTGCTGTTAAGATATACTTTGAAATAGGATACGGCATTGATTTTATAGCAAGAATTCATAAAAAAGGATGATGGTTTGCAACTTTACACCAGATAATTATTAGATTTAATAATCAAGTAGAGTTATATAATAGCCCTAAATTTACTTAATAAAACTAATTAATTAATATTTAAATTTTAATTTTAAATCAAATAATAAATCACAAACTATAAGGAATAAAATAAGCATGTGTATGGGAGCAATATATAAAAAACTAATTGAAGATGCCAACCAAAGATATTAAATACTTAGATTATTAACAAATTAAATCACACTTGTTGAAGTGCATATTATACAATACAATAAAATAAGATGATTGTTGCAAGAATTGTATATTTTGTTGTTGAGACAAATTTTACCCGCCTATTGGTGTAAGCATAGATGCAAATTGCCTCTCATGATTCAACAATCATATAACTACTGATTTACTTAAACACTAAGCCTAAATGAACTTAAAAAAACTGATTCATTTTTTCTTTACACAAAAACTAGAATAACAACATAAAACACAAATAGAGAGATAATTCAAAAAGAATATATTTTTTTTATTTTTTTTATAAACTAACAAAATCCTCTATGTATAGGCATTGAAAGACAAAAAGAGTTTTTCTTTATCTAATATAGAAAAAAAACACACACACACATAGGCCTTAGAAGAGAAGAAGGATTTCTATTTTTTCAATGAGGGATAAATTTAAACTTGTGCATTTACTATTCCTCAGATGAATATAAAAAATATGGTAAATAACAATCCATCAAAGGAATTAGAATTTTTTTATTTCTAAAATGAATATGCAACACTCAAAGTCTTTTATATCAAACTTATTGGTTAATATTTTTATAATAGACTAGATTATATAATCATTGTTGTTTAAAATTAACATGTCATCCATATAAATAAATGCAATAACATAATTTTTATATGGGTTTTTCATATTAATATATTTATCAACTTCATTTTAGTTTAAAGTCATTTGACAATATTACCTTGTCAAATTTTCAAGTTATTATTTACGTGTTTATTTGAAATCATATAATGACTTGACATGTTTATAAACTTTTCTTTTTATTGCCTTTCAATAAACAAAAACCCTTAGGTTGTTTCATGTACACCTCTTAGTCAAAATCATCATCTAAGAAAGTTGTATAGATGTATTTTTATCTATTCGATGTATTTTAAGCTTATTAATAACTATGATAGCTATTAATATTCATATAAAAGTTATTCTTAATATAGGTGAATGGGTCAAAATAGTTTACACATTATTGTTATTTGAAACTTTTAACAAACATTATTTTATATTTGTTAATAGTTCCATTAGTTTTTATTTTTCTTTCAAAGATTCACTTATGAATGAATGTCTTACTTCCAAGTGGAAGAACCATTAGTTCTTATAAATGATTATGCATAATGTATTCAATTTCATTAGTTAATGCCTCTTTTTAATAGGAAGCTTCAGGATAATACTTTGCCTTGGAGTAGCTTTTAACTTTATTTTCTAACAATTATGTTAAAAAATCAAGGCCAATTATTTTGATGGTTTACAGTCTCTTACTCTTTTTTGGATCAACTTTATTATTATCTTAATTAATGATAAATGTTTGAGCTAGTTTATTTATCCTCTTAAGTGAATGAATTTCATAAGCTTTCTTAAATTGAAACACATCTTCAAAGAATATAGCATTCATTGATTCTATTATTGTATTGGGATAAATATCCTTAAAACTTGTTTATAAGAAATCATTATCCTTAATACTTAACATTATATTCATATTGATATCAAATACATATACAATTCACAACCTTAGATCCTATCTAGATCTTTTAGGCATCAGGTATCGCTAATTTTGCAAGATGCCCCCATACTTTAAAGTATCCGTTAAATGCAAATTGTCTCCTAGAATTTAACAATTATATTACTTAGTTTTGATGCTACTTCAACACTAAACCAACACACTCTCTTTGCATATGAAAAATGGAATAACCACAAAATATGAAAATATAGGAAGATAATTTAGAAGGAATACCTTCTTCTTTTTTTATAAACAAGCAAAAACCTCTCTCTCTCTCTCTCTCTCTCTCTCTCTCTCTCTATATATATATATATATATATATATATATATATATATATATAGGCATTGGAAGAGAAGAATTTCTATTTTTCCTATGTTGGATAAAGACCATATACACAAAGAGTAGTTTCTATTTTTTAAACGTGAGATAGTTTTATGGTTGGATTTTGGTATTTTACCAACTCCACCAGCTGTTATTTGATATCAAATTTTTATTCACTTATAATTAGTTTTAAACATTTTAATATTTTATATAGTGCTCATGTTGAAGAAAATATTTCAAAAGATTTTAACCAAAAAATGGATGAATTTCACTTCTAATCAGATCTTAAATATGTCCAGAAACTTTGTCTAAAAATAATTTTTTCCAACAATAATTTGTTTCAAAATCTTTCAATTAAGTTGAAGGCATAGAAGATAATGATTTTGTTTCAAGAAGTTGAACTTTATTAAATTATATAAGATAGTATGTCTATGCATTAACAAAGCAATATTCTTTTGTCCTTTTAGCTTGATGGTGGTGTGCATGCCATGCTGATCAAAGAAATAGCAGAGAAAAACCGTGAACTGAGGTAAAGTTACAAGATTAATAATGGTTGATACCATAGATGAACATTCCTATTTTCATTGCTGAGGCATATAATGATCCATTGATGACAGGCACATGAGGGGAGAAGACCTACAAGTATTGAGCTCGGAAGAACTGAAAAAATTAGAAAAATTAATTGAAGGAAGCTTGCGTCGATTGGTCGAGGAAAAGGTATGCGCAGTCTTTTCTTGTCATAATTCGGTAGATAGGTTGTTCCTGCATGTATATGCTGAAAACTTTGTACAATACCTAACAAATATGCTTTAACTTCTATTTGTTTTAGGAGGAAAAAAGCATGAAGGAGATCGATGCTCTCAAGGCCAAGGTCACATTCCTTACTATGAACATTTTCAGGCTATTTGTGTAAAAAATCGTGAAAGTTATAAATTAAGCTTCAAAACTTAATCCTGAATCAATAAAATTAAACACAGCCATATATATGATGTGCATGAACTAATATTATTACCATACTTGATCAAATGATCACAATGGTAACTCTATTCAATTTCATATTATCTTTGGTTAATTTTTAGGGGGAGCAATTAGCAGAAGAGAACCAGCGATTGAAGCAACAAGTGAGACTACGAGATCTCTCACGAATTTTCAGTCCCTTCTTGTTACAAACTCTCAATTTTGACTTCATTTTTTATTGGACAGGTGATGAATTTATCAGCAGCACAAGGGCATTTGCTCGAACCAGGCCAGTCCTCAGATTCTTTAGTGACCAATATCAGCAGTATGAGCTCAGCTGATCCTCGCCAGGACAACGATAGCTGTTTTGCTTTTCTTACACTAGGGTTGGCTTGTTACACTCATTTTCATGCAAATAATTTATTTTAATTGTTTTGATTCCTGATAATGTTAATTGATATTACGCAACTTCAAAATTCTTGCAGGTTACCTTTTCCTGATTGAATCCGAAAGATGGAGGGTTATCCAGCAATATGTAATGGCTTAGAAGTCATCAGTTTAATTAATAGTGTATTAACACTCCTTGCAAATAAAATATATTACATCTTGGCTTGTAGTTAATAAAATTCATATGAGCACTTTTCATGTCTGCTTGTAGTTAATAATATTCATGTCTGCTTGTTGATTCAGTTGATTTTTTTCCTAATGGAAGGACTTCTTTGGGTAAGTGATCCTGATTTTTTATTTTGTCAAATTCATCACTCTTTCTTCTCCTCCTTTTTCTGTTCATGTCTTTGAAAATATGTAATACATGTGTGCATATATGTCAGTAAAAAAAAAAATTGATTTCCTTGTAAATATACTTGTTGATGTAGTATGATGCATGCTTTTTCTCATATTTTTTGAAAAGGGTACTGATTTTTTTGTCTGTAAACACCGGTATTGTCCTCTAATAATGAGCATATAACACAGGCGTATGGTGTTTGTACTCGGTCTCTCTCACTCTTAGGGATTCTATTTTGAGCAGTAGGTGATGAATTATCTTGGATGATTTGCATGAACGGTGAGTTGAAGTTTTTTTACTTGGTGAAGATAACTCGAGAGAAAATCCAGATCAAGAAGATATACAACACAGCTGCAAGGCAAGTTACTCCCTCAAAGAGGAGAGGAGGTTTTCAAGAAAGCTTATGAGCTCTCAGACCTATGTGATGCTGAGATTGCTCTCATGGTGTTTTCTGCAATGGCAAGCTTTTTGAGTTCTCAAACTCAAGGTTCTTCTCTCTTTCATTTTCTTATTATTTCCTACTTTATTATGTCATCTGTAATCCCGTTGATCATCCTAGCATTCATTGTCTATGGTTTCCTTTGAACCAACAAAATTGATAAAGAAGAGAATGAATAAAATGGATGTACAATAGAATCTTTTGATATGTGTGAGCAAAGTAATATTTTTCGAGGGAAAAGGAGAGAGGAGCTTAGGGAGAAATTGGCACTGATGACATGAAGGTTTTGATGTCAGTTGCTGCCAGTTATTGGAAGGTTCAGATCCTTTTTCCAGGTCTGTTGACACATCCACTTATGGGATCCTCTTAATTTATGGTATAATGCCTTCATAGTTTTATATATACATATAGTTACTATGTTTCCTTCTAAAACAAAACGACCTGTATTTATTCTGCCATTAGAGACCAAAGCCACTGATATTATGGAAGTTGTTTTTGCTATCCTCTGTGCACCCAGAAACCACAACTTACTACAAGGATGTGCCCATAAAATACAGGGCATGGACGACTGAATAAGGTAAGGCCTTCATTTTTCAGAAAATTCAAGAGAAAGTTCTGAATCTTCAACACCCCTAAAGCTAATGTCATTTTAGTTTCAAAACTAAATGCTTCACTTCCTTCCATGTTAATTTGGATTTTAATTTTGGGTCTTGATGTGATCCTATACCTCCCCAGCCCTCTGGTTATGAGGAATGGGAATGAGAATTTTCTTCAATAAAAAACCAATCCCTTCTTGTTCAATTGCATTTATTCATTTTCCCTATGAATGATACCATTTTTAAAGCACAGATTGACAATATGACAAAATGAAATTTGATTATTAGTAGATATATGTATATATATATATATATATATAATTTGATTATTAGTAGGTATTAATCGAACTGGTATTGGATTGTGGAGCGGTCGCATGCTTGCACTTCTTCTTCCTCCTCCTCCTCTTCCTCTTGGCTTGCTGGCTTTTTCAGTATTGGATTCATTACTTGATAGGGGAGAAGTGAGGTTCTTAACACATCAGCCTTCAACTGCCTCGTCTTCTCCTTTTCCTATCGTTAATACTGGGTTCTTGGGTTGCAGGAAACTAACTTTAATCCTACTAACTCCTAGCCATTAATTGCGATTTAACAGGTAAGATTATGTTCTAATTTTTGGAAAAATTGCAGGAAGAATCTTAAAAAGGCTGGATAATTGTCATTAATTGAGAATTAATCTCTCAGCTTCAAATCTTAAGTTTGACATTTCTTCAACAATGTTTTATTTGAAATCAAATCCTTTTATTACTTACTACAATATATCATCTTGCATGTCAAAACATAGGTTACGCTGAGGTTCTTGTTTCTTTTCAGCTTCAATGGGAAACTAATATGTACATCGTACGTAGCTGCATGCTTAGTCGCCTTTTGCCTTTGTTATACTACTGGTGAAGTATCAGAAAATAGGTGTTAAGCTTGGATTGCTTATTTAATTTTGTGTTTGAGAAGTTTTTTTTTATTGAATATTTTTTAAAAAATTAATTTTGTTTTATAGTTTTAAATTGTTTTAATGTTAAAAATATATTTTAAAAAATAAAAAATATATATTATTTTAATATATTTTAAAATAAAAAATATGATAGCAAGAGTCATTGAAATCAATTATTGGGACACTTGTCAATTCTACAAATTCCTACTCGGTATATCAAAATGTTATAAATGATCGAAGTGCTGGCCCCTCCTGATTAAATTGAAAAGGTGGGATATTTTAAAAAGTTATTTGTTTATATGAAATTTTACTACGAAATATTTGTTTGTATCCTTTTCAGAAATTCTCTACAAAAAGTTATTTTCATATAATGTCTACTAATAATCAAAGATAATTTTCAATCATGTATATAAAGAAGCTTCATATTATTCATTAAGTTTACAGGACAAAAAAAAAGATATTTCACATATGTTAAACAAAGTTAATCAAGAAAATTTTGATAAAAAAACTATATATATTTAGACATGTTGTTTGTCTCAATTAATGACGCATTCGTTTAGAATTTTCTAAATTTTTTAAAATTTAGTTGTTATGGTAACTGGAAAAATAAGGTTTTTATTATTTTATTAAAAAACTTATTTTTAACCCAAAAACACGAAGAAAAAACTCTTGGAATCTTGTTAAATCAATCCATAAACTCAAAAAAACACAAATTTAAAACCACCTTGAAACCTAAAATCAATTCAAAAGCAAAAATCTTCACAAGTTTGGATCTGTTTTTATTTATTTGGCACTTTCAAGGTTAAAAACAAAACACATAATTTGAACTTTTATTATATGGAATCATTTGATAAAAAAAAAATCAATTGTTTTGGTAACTAAAATCGTCACTAACAACTTTTTCTCTTTGTACTAGAATCTAGTAAGCTTCACTCTTACCAAAAAAGACTTATCACGTTAAACCCTAATCATTTTAATGCAAAAACATATATAAAAAAAATAAATTGTCTTTTATTTAATATTAGAAACACGTTTTGCATATAAGTTACATTAAAAATGATCTCAAATAAAATAAACAATAATAAAAAAATTGAAGATCAGAACTGACAGATTGAAAAATTAAAAGAGGATGAAATTAAAAACAAATTATAATTAAATAAAATAATTCCAATAAAAAATATATCAATTGAAATAAATAAATAAAAATGATGATCAAATCATAAAAAATTAAAATAAAATAAAGGATGCTTAAATTAAAAATATAATTTAAATCTATAAAATAATTAAAATAAAACAACATCAATTGAAAGAATATAGATCAAATCCAAAAAGAAAATAAATGAAAGAGCTATAGTGAAATTTTGAAAGGTCAGGCATAGAAATTGAAAAGGAGAGAAAAAATAAATAAAAATAACAAAAATAAAAAAAAAGCTAATCAATACCAAATAAGTGGAAATCACACCACACGTGCCATTCAGGGAGGTAGTTCCCATCGTGATGAATCAAAAGACACCAAGAAATGATGTTTTTTTTTTTTTTTATATTGTAGTAAGATGCCACATGTGCCACTTAAACACAATAGGAAAAACTTGCTTGCTGGTGCATTTCAGGCATGTGCCATCAATATTTTTCAAGTGTAGCACGATCATTTTACTGTGCTATAAAAAAATAAAATATATAAAAAAAATTAATTCAAGTTAAATAAGTTTTTACTTTAAAAATAAATTAAATAATTATATGGTGCAAAGAAATTGAAAAACCAAGTTGTCTCTAATTACTTCAATTCTAAAATGACTAATAAACCTTTTTAAAAAATTAAATTACTCTAAATAAATAAATAATTTTTTAAAAAAAAAAAACAAAATGAATCAAGAATATTTATATGGTGTTGAATATTCTTATAACCTGTTTATTTTTTTAGTTTTAAAAATATTTTTAAAAAAAAAAAAAATTAATATTTTTGGTGTATTTAAATTATTTTAATATGCTGATATTAAAAATAAAAAAATAAAAAAAATATATATTAATATATTTTTAAATAAAAAATATTTTAAAAATTAATCATTACTACCTCACAAACAATGTTCAATGGGCTTGTGAATGCGTGGGGTTTACTTTATTACCATGAGAGCCCACCAGTTTTAATGTCTTCTCTTTATCTATATTTGTAGCTGTGGAGTATTTTGTTTTTTTTTTTAACAGTATATTTTTTAAAAAGAGAAGATGACGTGTTCCACTACTTTTAGCTCTGGTCTCCATTACCTTGTACTAACCTGTCTGTAGAGATAAGCTGGAGAGACAGCATTGGTACGAGGGTACAACCACTAGACGGCAGCATGGCTATCTGTACGGAAAGCAAATCTCACCGTATAAAATAAACTTTGACGTTAAAACAATAAAAAAATAAGAAAAAGGTCCCCCCTTAAATTGAATCTGACCTTTTATAGCTCGACAACAACCTTATTACCTTACTCAAATGAAAATAAATAAAAAATAAAAAAATAAATACAACAACTACTAAATATATTTCCCTACATTCTTTTTCCAATAATAATAACCATTTTGAGAAAATTGCAGACTGTGACTTCTTGCTTGGCTATAAAAAGAATCTTTCTTTTTCCAGCAAGCATATTAAAAATTTTATTGTTCAAGGCTGCACTTATTAAAATTTTTGTCAAATATTTAATTTTTAAAAATAAGTTTAATCTATATAAAATATAAAACAAATTATAGATAAATTACACTAACCTTGTAAAAAATTAAATATTTGACACATTGTATATAATTAAAAAATTATTATTATTTTAAAAGCTAAATAAACCAAAAACAAATCACAGGTGTGTATTAATTAAAACTCAAATGCAAAAAATATTTTGAAAAATACATATAAAAAAATAGTAATTTTTTAAAAAAATAAAAAATAAAAAAATAAGGACATGCGCCATGGGCCTCATAAGCCAGACCCACGAAGAAAGGCCCCATGCATAGGCTTTGTTTTTCTTTCTTTCTAAAGTGAATGGGGTTGCCCATTCTTTGTAAAAACAAAAATAACATGTCATTTATTAAACTCAAAATCCGGCCGCTAATATGACCAAAAAAATGAGGTTTTTCACCTAAAAATTCCTTTTTAACCTATTTTGACCAAAAAAACAACTAGAAAACACCCTATAAATCTTGTTAAACCAATCAATGGCCTTAAAAAAAAGCAAAAAAATCACCAAAAAAAACCGAAATCATCTCAAAACTAAAAAACTTTTCGAGCTTGGACATGTTTTTATAAGTGTTTTTAAGGTAAAAAAAAAAAAAAGAAGCATGATCTTAATCCTCCTCATTATATGAAATATTTTGACATAAAAAATAGACTGTTTTGTA
Source organism: Populus alba (assembly GCF_005239225.2). Taxonomy (NCBI): domain Eukaryota; kingdom Viridiplantae; phylum Streptophyta; class Magnoliopsida; order Malpighiales; family Salicaceae; genus Populus; species Populus alba. The sequence continues at coordinate 13,990,382 of NC_133290.1, forward strand.
GCATAAATCTTCCCCAATAATATCATTTTCTTTTTAAGCTAGAATCTAGCTATTTTTTTCTTTTCTCCACAAAAAAAAATGACTAAAAAGAAAAAAAAATAAAATTTGATATCGAAATATATGTTTTTAAAATTATAGAGATCGGTCACTTAATAGCTAAAAAAAATAAGGGATAAAAATGAAATTTTAAAATAAATTTTAAAGTCATCACCTATGTTATTCATGTTTTTTCACTTTAGTGCTTTATTTTTTAATTCAACCCTTACTCCTATAAAAATATGCAATTGGGTTTAATTTGGGTTTTAAAGGGCTTAATTATATAAATAAAAAATTTAAAAATTAAATTAATTTTTTTAAAATCTCATTATTATAATTTACGATAAAGGATAAACAATAAAAATCACGCCTTTTATGTTATAGGCAATATCTCCGAAGATTATTTTTTAAGAGAAGAAAAAATTAATAAATTGGAGAAAATTGCACACGGTGACTTCTTGCTTTGGCTATAGAATGAATGTTTCATTTTCCTGCAAACTAGGTTAATAGAATATAAAAAAGTGCTATAATTGTTATTTTTTAAAATATTTTTTAATTAAAAAATATATAATTAATGTTTTGTTATATAAAAATAATTTTTATATCAATTCATTACAATAATAAAAAAAAAAAATATTAATTTTAATTCAAAAAATTATAAAATATTAGTTGCACAACAAACTCGATCAATTTCTATTATCTTTTTTAATAATTAAATATTTATTTATTTTTTATTTTAAAAAATAAATTTTTTATTTGTTTTAAAATATTTTTTATATTTTTAAATCGTTTTAATATATTACTATTAAAAATAATTTTTAAAAAATAAAAAAATATTTTAATATATTTTTAAATAAAAAAATATATTAAAAAAATAATTACTACAACATTCAACATCGTGGAAAAATCTCTAATCTTGCTGTAGACACCATTGTTGTCGGGAGTTGACATTGATTTTCTGTGGTGTACAGTTCCGGAAAAAGACAGGATAGAAATAGTTAAGAAGAACTGAAACAAAGAACTTCTGACCAATCCTTGCAAGTCCACACACCCTTCTTGCGAAGCTCAATGACAGCTTGAATTATTGGTAGGTTGCTCTACTTCACCACCTTGATTCTTATAAAATAACCTTTTTATGTTTTAAATTTTAAGCTAGGGTTGCTTTAGATTATGTGCTGTTTATTATTGTTGTCGTCGTCGTCGTCTTTTGTACTCAGTTCAAGATTCTTGGCTTGATTTGGCAAAAGTTTGCTCTTTGCGGCTCTATTATTATTTTTTTATCTAATTTTCTTTCCCTAACTTTATCACAGAGGGGGATTCTATACATTTCTATTTACAGAAATATTCTCTCACTGTTGTACCTGATTTTTTCTTCATTTTTTTTTTTTATAATTTGTTTCCACTTTTATTGAAGCAAGATAATTTTTTCATGATTTGAAGCAGTCAGTAGACACTTGCTTTCTTCAATTAATTTTCCTCTCTGTGTTATAATTACACCTTAATCTCTCTCTCTTTCTCTTTCCTGTGGGTTGATTTTCTGTGACCAAAGATCCCTCCTTGATTTCTTGCAATATGTAACTCCAGATCTTCAATTGATATTCTTCCTTATGAAAGGACTTCTTTGGGTAAGGAAGTGATCCAGATTTCCTTATTTCGTCAAATTCATCACTCTTTCTTCTCCTGCTTTTTCTGTTCAAGTCTTTGAAAATATGTAAGACATGTGTGCGTATATGCTAGTCAGAAAACATTTTATTTCCCTGTAAATATACTTCTTAAGTATGCAGGATGCATGCTTTTTTCTCATTTTATGTAAAGGGTATTGATTTTTCTGTCCGTGAACATTGATATTGTCCTCTATTAAAGAACATGTAACAAAGGGTCTGTGGTTTTTGTGCTCGGTCTCTCTCCCTCTCTTAGGGATTCTATTTTGATCATTATATATGTGATGACTTATCTTGGTTGATTTTGCATGAAGGGTGAGTTGAAGTGTTTTTACCTGGTGGAGATGACTCGAAAGAAAATCCAGATCAAGAAGATAGACAACACAGCTGCAAGGCAAGTTACTTTCTCAAAGAGGAGAAGAGGGCTTTTCAAGAAAGCTTACGAGCTCTCAACTCTATGTGATGCTGAGATTGCTCTCATGGTGTTTTCTGCAACTGGAAAGCTTTTTGAGTACTCAAACTCAAGGTTCTTCTCCTTTTCATTTTCTTATTATTTTTCCTTCTTTATTATGTCATCTGTGATCTCATTGATCAACCTAGGATTCATTAACTACGGTTTCTTCTGAACCCAACAAAATTGAAAAAAGAAGAGAATGGCTGAAATGGATGTACAATAGAATCTTTTGATATCTGTGAGCGAAATAATATTTCTCGAGGGAAAAGGAGAGATTGGCACTGATGATATGAATGTTTTGATGTCAGTAGCAGCCACTTATTGCAAGTTCAAATCCTTTTCAAGGATTATTGACACGTCCACTTATGGCTCCTCTTAATGCCACCTTTGTATGAAACTTGATTAATTTATGGTTTAATGTCTTAATTGTTTTATATATATGTATAGTTACTATGTTTCCTTCTTAACAAAAAAACGACTTCCCTCGTGTCATTAAGTTGCTCTTGCTATCCTCTAGGCACCCAGAAACCACAACTTACTCTAAGGACGTGCTCATAAAATATAGGGCATAGACGACTGAATCAGATCAGGCCTTCTTTTTCCAGAAAATTAAAGGGAAAATCCTGAAACTTCAACACCCCTAAGCTAATATAGTACCACCTATATGTATTCTTTGATAAAGAGATTGATTACAACTACTCATATCGTATAATGATGTATGAGCAAATAGTGCTGCAGTCTGAAGTGACTTGCAGCATATATATAGTTTTTATGTGGAAAAAAAAAGTCTCTTCACTGTCTTTGTTGAGTACTCTATTGATATAATAGCCTGATTTGTACTCATTAATTGTAATTAATCTTTCAGTATATCAATAGTTATAGAAACCAGAACTCGTGTGTTTTTTTTAAAAAAGAAAAAACTTTGGAGATAAAAGATATCTTGTGCTAGGGTAACATATACAAACTCCATTACATGAAAGATTTGTAGGGAAGATGATCAAAATCTTATCATGGGGGTGGATTTGCAAAACACTAATAGGTACTTATTACCTCTAAAATTGTTATTGGATGACTCAACACATAACTTCAATGTCTAATATATGATGAACTACAAAAACAATAATGTCCCATATTATATATATATATATATATATATATATCTATCTATTAGTGTGAAATATTTATCAATATCGAGGATCAATTTCTTTCTACTACATGATTGTAAATGTTTAATGACAGATATGGTAAATGGGTTTGTTGGAGCAGGTTTACATCATACGCGAGCCTTTTCAATTTCTCTTAGCATCAATATCCAGTACTCTTCCTCTAGTTTTTTTCTTTCTATATATACGACCAGCCTCCAGTGCTGCAAGCATAAGATTTAACCTTGTCAAGCACACCTCCAAACTTTCTGTCTCTGTACGAGGCTTCCAAATTTTCTTACATTTGTTGATACCTTTTCCTCATTTATCTTTATAATTATGTCTGTTTCACTTCCTTCATTGTTAATTCCATCAACAAAAGACAAATCCATATGAATGATACCATTGTTAAAGCACAGATTGATAATACGGCAAAATGAGAATTTGATTATTAGTAGATAATAATCAAACTGGTATTGGATATTGAGGAGCCGTCGCTTCTTCTTCTTCTTTTTTCTCTTGACTTGCTTGCTTTTATAACTTCAATATGATAGGGGAGAGGTGAGGTTCTTAACATCAGCCACAAACACTGCCTTTTCATCTCCTTTTCCTTTCACCTCCTCATTGGGCTGCGGGAACCTAACTTTAATCCTACTCACTCTTAACCACTGATTGCGATTTCACAGGTAATGAGATTATGCTCTGATTACAGGAAAAACTGTATGATGGATCTTAATTAGGCTAGATAAGTGTCACTTTCTCGCTAAACTTTCAAGTCATCGAAAATTAGTCACTTGGCAATTTCAAGTTTGACATTTCTCCAACTACATTTCATTTGAAATCATATATATTATACATATATTACTTTGTACATGTCCGAACATGGGGTAAGCTGAGGTCCTTGTTCCTTTTCAGCTTCAATTGGAACCAGTAGACCATTGGTTTCAATTACAAGTTCAACCATTGGTGCCATTTCTCGTTTTTTTTTCCTATAATATTGTTTAATTCAATAGTTTTAACACCAATTTCCCTTTTGTTTTGGAGTTAAAATTAAAGCACTTCCTTTTCTTTCCCTTTTGACTTTGTTGCTATTGAAAAAATATAGAAAATAGCTGTGTCCAATGCTTTAATTTGAAGGATCTTTCGAGGAGAGGAAAGAATTTCGTTGAGGTGACACTTGCCAATGCTTCTAATCCTGCTCACTATTTCATAATTAACGTTATTAATGAGTGAAGTGCTGCTCCTAATTAAATTAAAAAGTTGCGATATATACTTTAGAAAGAGTAATGCACAAACAAACTTTTTATATAAAATTCTCATATATATATTGATAGATATTTTTTTCTTATAAAGGATCAATAATTTATCTATCTTTCGTGGACCATATATTTTATCACTCACCATTTAACATATATTAGTTTCTATGAGATTTTAATATAAAACATTTGTTTGTAAATCATTTTTAAAAATTCTCTAACTTCTTGCATAATGCCTACGATATATATAGTGCCGAGCAACACCAAAAAAAAAAAATGAACTAGAGCTTATTTAATAAACATTTTAGTGTTTTCTATAAAAAAGAAAACATTTCAGTGGTAAGGTCTTTAGAGTTAAAGACTACTCTCATGCATGTTTCACAAAATTTAACCTAAACAATGGAAAAGAAAAACATTTTCTACCTACCTAAAGGAAACAAGTGGTGTAAAACATTTAAAGCATGTTTTTTTTTTCCCCTTTTTAAGCCAAGGCTTCATGCCAAGACGGCAGGAAATTAACCAACTTGTAGAAAACAACACAAAGCAAGATCCATAAAGGTAGCAGGTAGGGAAGAAACAATAATAGAAGAGAAAATAAAACACCTTAAGAACACCTAAGGAATTTTAATTACAAGTACTAAAACCTAACCAAAAAAGGTGGGGGGGGGGCAAGGATCGCAAGATATGTAGAAACACACTCCTTAAATTGGCCAACATTAATTAGGAAGGAGGATAAACACAATTTCATGAACTGAGAAAAAAAAAAAGAAATCAAGAGATTCGAGCTCCTACTATGATAGAAAGAAAAAAACACAACATACATAATTACTTTGTTAGTCCATTGACATATGGAAAGATCATTCTTTTGCAAGATGATATAAAATTTCTTTCTTTTCATGCATGAATAGAAATAAATTACATTAAGAGAAATGAAACTACTAGTGAAACTAGTAGCTTAGCTAGCAATAGTCAAGTGGTCAATAATCAATCAATTAGGGAGAGAAGACATTCCTAGTTCGAATCTTACCTCTTGTATTTCTCAATTCATATGTAAGTGTGCGATTGACTAAGAATCTCGAGTTGGTGAGCTTTTTTTCGTGGTTTTACTATTGGGAGTGGTCATCCATATGTAAATCATGTCTAGAATTGTGTCCATTATATATATATATATATATATATATATAAAAGAAAACAATTTACTTTCCCAGAGAATGTTGGATAGCTTGCAATGAAGGTTGAAGGTGGACTTTTATTGAAGCTCCATATTATTATTTTTATAATTAGTTTTCATTGAGTAAAGTATACATGTCATAAAAAAATAAAATGTTTTGCATATATTAGACAAAGTTGATCAAGAAAATTTTGAGAAAAAATTGCACGTACTATAATGACTAGTCGGCTATTTTTATCTGTCTTCTCTTCTACTTTCATGAAAATAAAAGTTTCATACTCTTCTTCATTTGGATAAATAAAAGAGTGATTAAATTGCCTTCCTTAAATGTGAACGTATTGAAAGTATTTTTTTACTTATAATTACTTTACTGGCTGAAGTCCTATAATCACCTGATTGTATATTTAAGATCTAATTTTCTAATCAGTACAGATGATATTAAATTTTGGACAAACCAGCATAGGATTTACAAATGTTTTGATTTGTTTTGTTTGTTTTCTTTTTCATATCTCAATGCAAGTTTCCTCGTCTTATTTTTATTGCTATTGTCTAAATAGCCATATTTTTAATAAAATCGACGATATTATATATATATAAAAAAAACTCACAAGTATCCTTTTCATTTGAATAAAAAAAATCTAGTAAATAACAAGTGACAAATATTATAACCTATTTTTTTTATTCTTTTTAAAAGAAATGAACTTTTAATCATAAAGTCTTGAATCCATCTACCATTCGGTAGGTAATTACTGATTGAAAAACATAATAATGAAACAACCAAAGAAAAAGTTTATATAAGTTTTGTTTAGAAAGATAAATTATCAATTAGAAATGTGATAATTTGTGAAGATGTATAAGTACTTCTATAGTTTATATTTTAAGAAAGTTTATATTTAATTGTGCTATCTATATTACTCTTTTAACTTATTTAAAAAAGTATCATTTAATTGATTTTTTCTTTTAGTATTCTTAAAAACCTTTCAAAATAATTTTTTTTAAAAATCCTCATTTCTCTCGCTTGTAAAATAGTTTATAACTGCAAGCTATTTTTCTTCATATATAACTATTGATTATATTAGAATGAAATTATGATCATAAAAGTAGAAAATCATTCTTCATATTTATACATCTTGTATTTTAAAAGTAAAAATCTGAATTATCATTACCATAACAAGGTGCTCTAAACCATTTCTAAGAATTATACCAATTAACAATAATATAATTCCTAGAAATATTTAAGAAAAAATCTAAAACAAAATGAAAAAGGGTTACATAATAAAACCTGCGGTGAAGTTCTTTTCTAAGTTAAAAGGGATAACTAAAAAATTTAAAATATATTCTTAGAATCTTATAGCAAAATATAATATAAAAAGAGATAAACTTATTTGCAGGCTATTTTGCTACTGATATTTGTTATCGTTTTGTCTGTTTTCAATTATCTATCCAGCTTTGCTTTTTCTAACCTAGACTAGCTAATCTTGCTCTCTGTATCCTTCTTCATTTCCTGCTGCTGCATTTCTGGTTTTACCGTGGCTTACATGCAATCTTTGTTGGACTTGACACAATATATGTCTGTGTTCTTCATTTTTTGTTTGGACTTTGTTTGCCCTTTTGGATTTGTCAAGTTTCTAGGCAGACCTTCTTCCCAAGATTTGTAGTTTTCTGCTGGAATATATAGAAGCAGCAAATTTTTCCTCTTTTCTCACCAAGCTGGTTGTTTTATGGGATCTTGGTGAGCCTTTTTTTCATTCTATGCTTACAAAATAAATAAATAATAATGAATAACAAATTAAATATGTATGATCACCTTGCCCTAACCATTATGGCTCCTTCAAGCCAGGGTGCTTAGCGCCATTGGTTTGTGCATCATCTGGGATTTTATTTATAGGAGATGGTTACTTTCCTATTGATAATGATCTATTTATCATTGAAAAGAGAAATTCTTTCTACTTAGACAAGAGAGGGTGTTTTTTTGAAATAATTCTTGGAATAATCTTAGTGGCTGGCAATTAAATTTTCTACCAATGTTACTGTTAGCTAGTTTTTACCTGTTCTTCATCACCAATAATTCAGGACATGACTTGGCCTTCCTTTTGTTCTTAAAGCATGGGGCAAGTGATTGAAAGGCGCAATCTGCATCCAAAGAACATCGACACGCTCGATCAACCATCTCTTGAGAAGCAGGTAATTAGTTTTTTTTATTGGAGCTTATCGAGTTTTTGATTTTATACCGATATAAAGATTGATGTTCATATAAATGGAAGAAATGAATAAAGGATAAACAATAATTGTTTTTTTTTTCTTGCTGATTAATGTTGGATTGATAAGTCAAATACCAATTGCATGGCTAGGTTTTGTTATAACTTGTTTTTCTTGTTCTTTTAATTATTTTCTATATATAAAATCATTTTTCCATGTCTTTTCTTTCACTTAAATGTCTATTGTTATTGTTGAAGAAAATTATAATTTTTTTTGTTTTATCCAGAGCCACTTAACTTATTTTCAAGTTTTATCAAAAGCAATAAACTCTGATTTTATCATAGATCTTGTGATGAACATTTGCTTAGAGAAATTCTAAGACATAACTACTCCACCAAGAGTGAAGACATCAACTAGTATATTGTTGACTCAAAACTTTTTCATGTTGGCATCTTAAGCCTTGTATTTTCAATCAAAAGCTTCTCGTAGTATCTTTGCACTATTGATTAAACTATACGCATTGTATAGTATATTGTCCAAGCTATTCAAGATGACACATGAAATTGTTGTGCATCCATAATTATCTTAATAGTAGGATCATATTCATCACTCAAAGCTTTGATGCGTCTTCAATCAATAGCTTTTATAACTTCAAGATGGTGAGAATGAAGAGCATCTTTTGTTGCAATATTTTAAAACTCACACCTTTGAACTTCTCAAGTTTTACACCATGCACACAAGGTGATGATGGAATCCTCTTTACTGAAACAGTGTTCTCAGATTTCTAACCATGCACCATAAAATATGATGGTAGAATTTTGCTTGTTAAAACAACATTTAATATTACTAAAGTAATATTTTGAAAAACTAGAAGCTACTCGGGCCATTTGACTAGTCTTGCTTTAACCTTTTTTTTTCCTTCTCTTACCTTTTTTTATGTGAGAAAGTAACATTTCAAAAACTTTGGTAATTTGATTAAAATTACCAACATATGCAACAACATCTGTCATATATTGGGTTATTTTGTTTTATATAGTAGTAGTAGTAATAATAATTACTCAAAAAAAAATTACTTTATAAAATAATTAAATTTTAAAATGTCTTAAGATTCTTGGATTTAATAATCAAAGAAAGTTTAATCCATTTTTACAAAGATAAATAAAACTAAATTTATTTAGGTACTAAAGCTGATTAATAATTAAATCTAAATTTAAGATCAAATAACAAGTCACAAACTTCAAAGAATAAGATAGACATGCATAAAGAGCTATATATATAATTTAAATTAGCATGCCAACAAAAGATATTAAAGACTTCAATCATTAATAAATTAAATGTCACATACTTATTGAACCTCTAATTACACGATACAACAGAAAGCGGTGGTTGTTGCGAGAGTTGTACCATTTGTCTTATAATTTTTCCTATCAATTGGTGCATATATAAGATGCAAATCTTCTTCTAGGATTCTACAATCATATTACTTAGTGTTGCTGTGATTTTAACATTAAACCTAAGCAAACTTAAGAAAAGTGACTCTCTTTATCTCTATATAAAAATATGAAAACTAAAATAACCACAAAAGATGAAAGTAGAGGAAGATAATTTAGAATGAATACTTTTTTTTTGTTGATTTTTCATAAACAAGCAAGAGGCCTTCAAAGAGAAGAAGAGTTTCTTCCATTTCAATATGGGATAAAGGTTGTATACACCTATATATAGGCCTTAGAAGAGAAGAGTAATTTTTATTTTCTCAATGCGGGACAAAGTCTTATAGTTCGATTTCAGTATTTTGTCAACTCCACCAAGGGTTATTTGAAATCAATTTCTCATTTACCTGTAATTAGTTTTAGACATTTTAGTATTTCATATTATAGTTCTCTTGTTGAAGAAAAGTTTTCAACAAAGTTCGAAAACTGGATGGATTTTACTTTTAACTAGATCTCAAATGTGTCCAAAAACCATGTCTAAAAACCTATTTTTCTGAAAATAATTTGTTTCAAAAACTTTAAATTAAGTTGAAGATGGAGAAGATAATGATTTTGTTTCAAGAATCTAACTTTATTAAATTATATAAGATAATTGTTTATGCATTAACAAAAGGCAATATTCTTTTGTCCTTTTAGCTTGATGGTGGTGTGCATGCCATGCTGATCAAAGAAATAGCAAAGAAAAACCGTGAACTGAGGTAAATTACACGATTAATAATGGTTGATACCATGGATGAACATTCCTATTTGCAATGCTGAGACATAAAATGATCCATTGATGACAGACACATGAGGGGAGAAGACCTACAAGGATTGGACTTGGAAGAACTACAGAAATTAGAAAAAATAATCGAAGGAAGTTTGCATCGCCTGGTGGAAGAAAAGGTTTGTGCAGTCTTTTCTTGCCTTAATTCAGTAGATAGGCTGAAAACTTTGTACAATACCTAACACATATGTTTAAACTTCTATTTGATTCAGGGGGGTAAAATTATAAACGAGATCGATGCTCTCAAGATCAAGGTCACATTCCCTACTCCGAACATTTTTTGGCAAAGATTCGTAGCTTCAAAACTTTATCCTGAATCAAAAACATTAAGCACAGCCATATATATGATGTGCATGAACTGATAACGTAAACAAATGATTACAATGGTCACTCTCTGTTCAATTTCATATTATTTTTGGTTAATTTTTAGGGGGAGCAACTAGTAGAAGAGAACCAGCGATTGAAGCAACAAGTGAGACTACGAGATCTCTCACGGATTTGCAGTCCCTTCTTGTTACCCGATCTCAATTTTGACTTCATTTTTTATATGGCAGGTGATGAGTTTGTTAGCAGGACAAGGGCATTTGCTCGAACCAGGCCTGTCCTCAGATTCTTTGGGGACCAATATCAGCAGTATGGGCTCGGTTGATCCTCGCCAGGACTGTGACAGCTCTTGTGCCTTTCTCACACTAGGGTTGGCTTGTTACACTCATTTCCATGCAAATAAAGTTCTTCCAACTATCATAATGGTTTTGATTTCTGATAGTGTTAATTTTTATATAACGCATAATGGTTTTGATTTCTGATAGGGGTGATCCTCGCCAGGACTGTGACAGCCCTTGTGCCTTTCTCACGCTAGGGTTGGCTTGTTACACTCATTTCCATGCAAATAAAGTTCTTCCACCTATCATAATGGTTTTGATTTCTGATAGTGTTAATTTTTATATAACGCAACTCCAAAATTCTTGCAGGCTACCTTTTCCTGATTGAATCTGAGAGATGGAGTAGCAAGTGTTTAATGCCTTAGCAGTCATCCATTTAACTTAATAAATGGTGTGTTGCTATTGCTTTCAAATAAAATTTCATCTTGGCTTGTAGTTAATAAAATTCCTGTGAGCCCTTTTCATGTCTGCCTGTTGATTATAGAAAATTGTAGTGTTGTGTGTTTGTGGATGAATCAAGGCTTCTCTTGTTTGCTTAAATTAGGAGAAAATGAGTTGTAGCTAGTGGAAGGAGGAGTTGTATCTTCCATTTTATGGTTTTCTAGCAGATTTGGATGAAGCTGCCATGTCTACCAAACCTTGGTTCTTATCATTTTCTCAGTTTTAAGCTGATTATGAGCTGTGAAATTCTTTGCATTTGTGCCCTTTATATGTATATATATGTGGCTGATTTTTCAATGAAAAAAGATAAAACATGCAGCAAGTTGTTGGCAGTAAAAAGACATTTATCCAAAGAAACCCGTTAACTATTATTTCTCATTGTAACACCCCCAAAATAAAATTTTCATATAAAAGAAATTCAGATGCTTAAGGCTCACATAACAATGATTTTTTCAATTAGAAACTTTTCCACAAATTGGAGTTTAAGTTATTACTCCTAATAAGGAAAAAAGCTTGAGAATTCAGAATTTATATATGCATAATTTTGGTGGGTTTCTCAAATAAAATATTTTTCCACAAAGGAGTTTAGGTGATTACCCCCTTGTAAGCTCTTGAAAAAAAAAAGAAAAAAAAAAGCCCAGAATCAAGAAAGCAAGCCAGATCCAACGGTCACTAATCAACCCTCTAGCTAGAAACTAGTCTCTGCAAATCTCAAATCAAAGCGGCGAAACTCAAGCGCTCACAATCCACCTCGTGCAATTCCACGCGGTGCTGTAAACGTGGGCATGCTATTTGCTTAGCGATAATCACCTCTGCTTTGTGCGTTATTCTCGTTGGTTCCCGCTAAAGACTTGCTCTCAATCAACAAACATATATAGACTCCCCTACGTCAGCTCTCTCCAATATTTCTCTTTAATTTGTCAAGAAAACCAATCTCTCTTTCTCCTTATATCCATCAAATCTTAAAAGGGTTTGTTTCTCTTATTTTGAATTTTGTGACCATGGATGAAGACTACGATGTAATTGTTCTAGGAACCGGTCTCAAGGAATGCATTCTCAGCGGTCTTTTTTCTGTTGATGGACTCAAAGTAAAGTTTTCTTAATTATGTTTTCATGTTTATAATTTAGATTTGATGGGAATGTATTGATAGTTAGATTGGTGTTGAAATTACTTTGAATTTTTAAATTGTTAATGTTGTCTATTAAAAAAAAAGCACGTTGTTAATTTAACCTTATATATATAATTTAATTGATTATTCAAAATTTTTTTTCTTGGATAAATCCATCTAAATCTTCATTTGAAACAGGTATTGCATATGGATCGCAATGATTATTATGGTGGAGAATCTACATCTCTTAATCTTAATCAGGTTATTCTCTTATGTCCATGTTGTAAAAACTTTAGATTTAATTGTTGATCATTTTTATATACTCTTTTATATGTTTAAATGATTTTTTCCCCTAACCCTTTTCATGATTACAGCTATGGAAGCGTTTTAGGGGAAGTGATACACCTCCAGAGAGCTTGGGTGTAAGCAAGGAGTACAATGTTGATATGATACCTAAGGTATTTTGTATGGCATTCTATGAGCTATTTGTTGTTAACAAATAAAATGCAATATCATGATGTGTTTATATTGTCTTTCTAATTTCTTTATTTATTTGTTTTGCTAGTTTATCATCGCCAATGGTGGTTTGGTCCGTGTTTTGATACACACAGATGTTACTAAGTATCTTCATTTTAAGGCTGTTGATGGTAGTTTTGTGTACAACAAAGGGAAGGTACAATACATTTGCATGATCACGATTTTTTCTCTACAATTTAGATAAAAAAAAAACAAAATATATGAGAAGTAATGATGATTTTCAGATCTACAAAGTCCCAGCAACTGATGTGGAAGCACTAAAATCACCATTGATGGGATTGTTTGAGAAACGTCGTGCTCGAAAGTTCTTCATTTTTGTCCAAGACTATGAGGAAAATGATCCCAAATCTCATGAGGGTCTGGACTTGACCAAAGTTACAGCAAGAGAGGTTATCTCGTATGTGTCTCATCAACATTTCTCTTTTCATTGATAAATATTTCAATTTAGTTAAGATGGCATCATCCATATTTGGTGGAATAATTTGAATGAATATATAAAAGATTTTATGGATAACGAATGATGTTAATGGAAAGGGGGGAGGAAAACAACTCGATACCTTGATGTATATTTTGTTAGTCAATTTTATATACTAGATTAATTCTTCTTAATAATATTTCATGTAGAAAATATGGGCTTGAAGATGATACAATTGACTTTATTGGCCATGCCTTGGCTCTTCATCTTGATGATAGTTACTTAGATCAACCAGCTTTGGATTTTGTGAAGAGAATGAAGGTGCATTTAAAGTTCTTTGAATATTTGATGGTTATTGAAAAAAAATAATTTTTAAGTTTTCTATTGTTTTCTTTTGGTAAAGCTTTATGCAGATTCTTTGGCACGTTTCCAAGGAGGATCACCCTATATCTATCCACTTTATGGACTAGCAGAATTGCCTCAGGTTTGTTCAATCTACAGTTATCATATAGGTTTTGAAAGTGAATAAGTTTTCATAACAAATTGTGGTATTTTGTCAGTCATTTGCACGCTTAAGTGCAGTATATGGTGGAACTTACATGCTTAACAAGCCAGAATGTAAGGTAAAATTGCGATAATAACTTGTATCTATGGTCTAGATCGTCTTTAAGATATGAATCTGAGATTGTTGATTAGTCTCTTGCTTGATCATCATGAATTATCTTAAGCATTGACAGGTAGAGTTTGACGAGAGTGGTAAAGCCATTAGTGTCACCTCAGAAGGAGAAACTGCTAAATGCAAGAAAGTTGTTTGTGACCCATCATATTTGCCAAACAAGGTAATCCATGTCAAAGTTTTAAACAATATTTAGATCTTCACTACTTTGTATGGTGACATGGACAACCTATTGCTTTTATTTATCATTGCTTTAATGCAACAGGTTAAGAATGTCGGGAAAGTTGCTCGTGCTATATGTATAATGAGCCATCCTATTCCTCTCACTAGTGATTCTCACTCTGCGCAAGTTATTCTGCCACAGAAGCAACTTGGACGCAAATCAGACATGTATGCAGCTGCAATTTCTTGCTCGAAATTTATTTTTACAAGTTTTTGTGTAGTTCAAGCCCACTAAGCTCTCATATAAACACAATTTTTATGCAACTTCCATTGATATCTCATTTTTTGTTTGAAGAAGTGATTCGTTGTAGTGATCGGCTAACAATAATTTATCCTAAGATAATGGGATTAAGGTTTTGCTTAGATGAAAATAAGACAACACATAAACCTCAATCTAACTACTGATATATGCAGCCCATGACCTTCTAGTCACTGAAATATAACGCAACATGCATAGCAGCTAATCCTCATTTAAGATATTTTGTTAACTTTTTGCATTACTTCTCCAGGTACCTCTTCTGTTGTTCTTATGCTCATAATGTTGCTCCACAAGGAAAATACATTGCTTTTGTTTCAGCTGAAGCTGAGACAGACAACCCTGAGCTAGAACTAAAGCCAGGAATTGACTTGTTGGGTCCAGTAGATGAGATTTTCTATGAAACTTATGACAGATATGTGCCCACAAATACTATGGAAGATGATAATTGCTTCATTTCAACTGTAAGTATTTGCATGCCACTCACACCATTTTTTTCCCCATTATCTGAAAATAAAACGAATTTTCTTTTGTTTTTTTAAAGAAGCTTAATATAGCTTTAATTACTTTACTTTTTTTTAGAGAAAATCCAGTATTAGTAATCAAAATCTTAATATTCCTTGCAGAGCTATGATGCAACAACACATTTTGAGACCACGGTACAAGATGTGATTGCAATATATGGTGAGATAACTGGAAAGGTAAGTGTCTTAGAATTCCTGAGGTGACCCTTTGCTTTGTAAATGATTTATAAAGAGAAATTTTCTCTTTAGATTTTCAAGAACATAAGTTTTCAAAGCTAAAAAAAAAAAAGGCAACAAGACCTTTGTTGGATCCTTCTCTAAATTGTTGGCTTTAAAATCTTTTTGAAATAATCATATAATTAACTTGTAATTTTTTCTTTTTTATTTGGTGATGCAGACTCTTGATCTTTCTGTGGATTTGAGTGCTGCAAGCGCTGCTGCTGAATAAAGTTCTACATTACTCAAAGAATTTGGTGACACAACATTTATTAGATTTCAAATCATTCAATATCTCTTCCTGTTGAAGACAAAATAAAACAATGTTCTGTATTTTGTTTTAATTTTATTAATATGCTATTTTGCAAAATTATGCTTTTACTTTTAACTGGATAAACAATCTTATTCACTTTTTATCTGTTTGCTTTGAAACTTTATACACACACAACATTTGGTATGGTTTTCCATGCAATTGAGCACATGATCTGTAACTTGCTGGGGAGATTTGCATTCACAAGCTTGTGCAGGCTTATGCCTTTGAATGTGCATATAAAAGTGTTAAATCAAACCCACCTAGATATGTAAATGATATACCTAGTTTTTATGAATATTAATTTGGTCAAATTTATGTGGTAAACATAAATAAAATTAGATTGAATCAACTTAAAAAACAATAATAATATCATTTTAAACAATATTACTAACCCAAAATAACAAACAATTTAGTAATCAAAGAATTAAATAAGGTTAGATTTGGTGTCGAAGATCTATACATGTATTTAACTTAGAAAAAACTAATTTAAAAGTTTATTAGGTTAAGATTTCATATTTCAATCACTTAAATAATAAACGTTAAAAAGATAAAATTAAAATAAAAAAAATTAATTTAGAAAAAGTTAAATGTTAAAGGATTTTAACTAATAAAAAAAAATTAAACAAAAAGTCATAATAAGATTTAATATCGAATAAAAAAATAAAAAACCCAAACCCATTAACAAGACGCAAACCCATTAACAATAAACATATTGATCATATCATTAAAAATTGACAGCCTTTTCCTGTCTCTCTGACTCTAAATTCTCCTTTTCTGTTTCCAAAAATTTGTCTTTTGCTCACCTGCTACTCACGTCCTCACTGTCAACTCACAAAATCAAAAGCTTTCTCTACAAGTATCCCTAAAAAAAGAAATGGAAGAAAAAGCTCCCTACGAGTAAGTCATGGCTCGTTCGAGTCAGAAATTTAGTGTGTTCGAGTTCGACGAAGAAGAAGAAAAAGTCGAGAAGGAGTCTGCGAGGTTCGTCGGCAAGTTTCGGATCCAAAAGAGAAGACGAAACGGCAACAACAAGGACGACGACACTTCTCCTCGCATTAAGTATAAGTCTCTTCAGTGCTGTAAGTTTATCTTTCTTTTCTCTCTCTATTTTTTTTCTAAATTTGTGCCCCTCTTTTTTTAGTCGAAATTTGGTGTGTTTTTGAGTTTTGCGTGATAATCTAAAAAAAAGTTTGAACCCTGATTTGTGAGTGATTTTGAGTTTTGGTCATGAATCGCATGAGAAAAAAAGTTATACGGGGAAATTGAAAAGTAGGCTCCATGCTCAATGCGCGTTTTATTTTAGTTTTTCAGAGTTTATTTTAATTTTCATTTTATATTTTTTTTCGTGTTTTGAAACTTCAAATTTTGGATTGGTTTGAATTTTGGCTATTTTTGAAGGCCATGAAATTTAGAAAAAAATGGAAATGATTATACAAGAGTGAAGTATGTTTAATTCTTGAAATGCTACCATATATATATATATATATAAATATATATGTATGTATGTATGTAAATTTATGGAGTGTTAAATCCTGTCAATTGATGTAAAGGATATGGGAAGCTGAAATAGATGATGGGATTTGAATCCTTATGAGGGAGTTGAATCACATGGGTGTTGAGAGTGAAAAAAAAAAGTTGTAAATTAAGTGGCTGAATGCAATTTGGATTCAGCTTCTTTTCTGGGTAGATGAAAAGGGTCAACTACATCCAATAAAATTATTGCAATATGTAAACTTTTGAATTGTGTTTTGGCGATGATGATACACATGGTGAGGCTGGCCATCTGTTTCTATTTTTTCTTGCCTACTATCATTGCTTTACTCTAGTATAAATGCTTTATTATATGATAGATTTGTGTCCAACTTTGTTTTCTATATTTTTTTTTTAATCTAGTTGGAGGATGTACTGGGGCAGTAAAAAAAGAAAGTAGCAATGAACTTATTGATATAGATCATGAACCAATCGATGTTGACTGTGGAGGTAAGGGAATTTTCTGCACAGGGTTCTTTAATTTCTCTATATTCAATGTTACTTGCCCTCATTTGCTTAATAGTTGCAGGAGAGACCAATTCCTTATGCAAGGGAAACAGTAACGAAGTAGTAGACATCGATCCTACTGATGTGGAGGGTCAATGCCAATATTCTGTTTCAGCTCCTGCCTGCATGCCACAAGAAGATTGTTCTGTCAAGGAGATTTCTCGGCTGGATAGGTTATTCAGTTTCTCAAATTATGAGGTACGCACTGTGGTCCTGCTTTGCATGGAATGGAAGCCTGTATTCTAAATTGAACAGTGCTATACTTCTCCTGCTTTTTATGGAATGGAAGTCTATATTCTAAATTGAGTTTGTTACACACCATGGTTATTATTCTTTGGGTAAAATTCTACCGATGGCAAAAAGAATTCGAATAGCATGCTGGCACAGTCTTTTTTCTCTTAGAAACCTCTCCTTTAAATTGTTTTATGAGAAAGCTGGATATGTAAATTTTGTCCCCTTAGTTATTTGACCAAAATTGTTGCAGAATGAGTCAGTTGGTAGGATTTTGGATAATGATGGGATTGAAATGAGCTCATCCACTTCTGTCTCTACTCATGTGGAGAATGCAGGTTCTAATCTTCTGCCCCCTTCATCTTTTATTAAGTTGATTCTGTATTATCTTCTCCTTGTCATGGATGATCTGATGAAATTATTTAAAATATGTGCATTCTTTCATTTCCATCAGGAAACCAAGTGCTAAATTGTGGTTCTGTTGGACATAAAATTGTAAGTATCCTGTGTTCTTTTTTCCAAAAAAGTATAATTGAACTATTGATATTGGGAGCTGCCTGAAGATTACATTTATGAATGATAGAGGGACAGATGATAATTTTCCACATTTTTTAAGTAAATATGCATGAAGGTGAACTGCAAAAATTGTATGTATTAAGGAATATAATATAGATCTAGATATGCAACTTTACATTGTCTTCATTATAACCTAAAATCTTGTCATTGCATTAGATTTTTTTCCAGCTTACTCTGCTCTGACAAAATGGTTCTTAGGAATTAAATGGTTCTTTGTCTTCAGTTGTGTGAAGAAACTTCAGTTTTCAAATGAACCCTAGTTTATTCTATTTTGACCTGTTGGAATGCATTACTTCTTAACCTATTTGAGATTGGAAATCCTCTGAATCTGCATCTATTTGCTAGATTTTAAATGGCTAATTCTGAGAGTGGTGAGCAAAAACCACTTTTTAAAATTCACACATGTTCTTTTTTAATATAGTCCTTTTTTTTTCTGTATAAGAAAAAACACACTTTCTAAAAGAGATTCCTTCTCTTATCAGTAGTCTTACATCTTTTGTCTTAATTTAATACCAGATGACCATCCATTTTTTCTGCAGCTCGCTTCTCTCCCCACCCCTCCTCTTTTATTTAAGACATACTATGATAGAACTCATGAATCAATGCATTTGTATTGCAGGATTACACAAATAATACAGTTGCTGTTTTCCCTGACTATATCCTGTGTGGCGATGTATATGGTGCAGAGTATTGCTTAACTTTCTCAGGAAGCAGCATCAGAATGGAGGGTTCAACTGCAAATGGGGTCAAGGGAATATTTAATGCTGAGTGGACTCTTGGTGATATTATTAGTATTGAGTCAGAATGGTGTGGAATGGTGAGTTATACCACCCATACTTTCTTCTTCGTATGCTTGCTGATTTGATCAAGTTAAATTTCTTACATCACTGGATGTAGGTTACGACTGCTATGGTTTATATCTGTTTTAAATCAAAGGTTTCTCAAGGAGCTGGAAATACAAATTATACTTCAGGTTTGTACAATTCCAGGAGGATTTTGTTCAAGCTACCTTTTATATTATGTAGATCAGATTCTAGGATGCAAGCAGCATTATATGCAACCTGTTCACAAATTACTATTTACCATGAGGTATCTCCTTGATGATGCCTTATTGTTTCCTGCTTTGACACAATTTTTCTAGAAGTTCATTCAGCTTGCTCGTTGCATAAAAAAAAAAATTATCTGTACATTCTTAGAGATAATTCCTTGTAGTTTTTTCCTTAATTCCATGTGATGCATTGTGCCATCATTTTGGTTGCAATAGAAGTATGTTAAACTATATCCTTGTTACCAGTCAGCTGGCCACACGAACAAACAGTAATAAATTAGATTGGTTTGTATAATATTTGGAGACATAACCCCAACAAGTTTGGGATTGAGGCTTGCTTGTTGCTGTGTTGATTTTGTGACATTGCCTTTTTTCTGTAAGTTTTATATTTGTTGCATGCTGCTCCTATTTAGAGCAATGCCAGCATTCTCTATAAATAGACAGAGGTCTAATTTTTGGCCAATATGAATCAAAATGTGTTGATGAGATTATATTTTTCTTATGTTTGTGTTCGATCTGTTCCATACTCTTAATGGATTGGCACACTACATGGGAAAAATAGATACTGTTCAAAATTTATGTCAATGAAGCTCTAATATGTTATGTTTTTCATAAAAAAATGCAAGCAGGTGTTGACAAGTTGAAGTTTTCAGTTTGTGATCCTCTTTGGAATGAAGGAGAAGAAGCAATCAAATCATTGCATTTCAGATACAGGGATAGCTGGAATGTTACTTCTGAGTGAGTTCTTGATCTGGTTGCTAATACCCACCCATCTATATGTGTGTACATGATTATCCCAGATGGGATTCTTGCTTAACTTTTTAGAGATTATTCAGCTAGTTGCTCAGCTTTTTTAATGAATTGGCGATATCAATTTTTATACCCTACCACATGCTAGCTTGCATTTCTTTTTCAGTTTTAATTTCAAGTTCTTTGTGTCTTTTGGCTTCACTCTATTTTGCGTTGGGAACTATTATTCCTAACACTAGGTATTTCTAATAGCCTGTTTCAGTTAGCTTTAATAGTGAGTTTGCTTGATGAGAGGTTCTTTATGTTAATCCTTTTTTTTTTTTCCTTTTTTTTTATGCTACAGCTCTGATTGGAAAAATGATGGAAATGCCTTTTTTGGGCACAATGAGATGGTCATCTCAAAGCCTTATTTTCCTGTGTAAGTCAATGGATAAATGTAAATATTTGCTAATCGAACACCAAATGGGGTATGATGTGCGAGCCCAGCTTATTTTTCTCATTAATTATTTTAGTAGTTAGCCTTGATGGTTGTTGCTCTCTCTCTTGTTATATACGTACTTTTCCCAGTTGTAATAATTATATTTGTTGCTGTTGTTCACTTTTGGGTTTTGGAGGCGCATATAATTTATTTGGTAAATCACTTTTCTAGACAGGAACTCTCTCATATCTTGATGTGGATTAAGTAAATTTGGAATAACCTTTTATTTTGACAGCATGAAGTCTCTGATTCTAACTTTTTCAATGGTAAAAGTCCTTGCATCTTATGCAGTTGCAGTTCATCAAGTATTTTTACCTTTTAAGGCCTACCAACCTTCTGCAAAATGTTTTTTCTTTGAAACTGTGAGCCATCTCTTTTCTATGCGGTTTTTGCTGATTATATGGTTAACTATACTAAAACTGCAAGAATGTGTGGTCTCGCATTGTATATTTGCTTGATTAATTTATAATTCCTGTATAAAGTAAGCTTTATACGTGAATTTGTATTTGCACTCTTAAACTTGTTGACTATCTCTTTCTTTTCTCAAACTGAATTTCACTTGTTTTTCTGTGATAATTTTTTCAAATTAAGTTCTTTTATTTCAGTCTTCATGAGACATTTGAAGAGGTTATCTATCCTAAAGGTGATCCTGATGCTGTTTCTATTAGTAAGAGAGACGTGGAGCTTCTACACCCAGAGACATTCATCAATGATACCATCATTGACTTTTATATCCTGTAAGATTGGTCAACTTACTAATGGGTTTATTGATGTTACCCCGTTTGATTTGTTTCAAGCTCCAGAATTTGGTTTTTATGTTGTATGTTTGAAGAAATTCTTGCATAGGATGTGTTATAAAGTCACATAAGTTTCACTGTTGAAGTCTGATATACAAGTTCGTGTAGCAGAATCATATCATAAAGGGATTAGAGTTCTTTTTCTTATTTTTATTTTATTTAATTTCACAATTGATTTCTTGATATAGCCTCTATAGTGATCAACATAGGGTTTTTTTTTCCTCTCTCCTGAGAAAGAAGCACATTTGGGATCAAAAGTTAAGGTCTGATATTCTTGCATAAGATTTGTTATAAAGTCTTTCAGTTTCATTGTTGTAGCCTGATATACTAGTTCATGAATTAGAATAGTAACATAAAGGGATGAAAGTTCCTTTTAATTACTCCATAGCCTTATAACCTTTGTTGGTTTTGTTATTTTTTTAGCACATTTGAGTTCAGAACTTAAGGTCTGGGATTGTCGGACTTAATGAAATTTGAAATAATTAGTTGATAGTGGAAAAGAGATTGATTGAGATACAACTGGCTAAGTGATCAGATATCAGACATGAATGTTCCAAAGCGGTAACATTTAATCTAAATTGTTGGATTTGTGAGTATATTTGTTAAATCATACTTTTCCTAAACTATTTGGAGACAGTGGGATAAAGCTGTTTCATTTCTAGTAATTCTGTGTTTGACTGGAAGAAATTATGGAAATCTTACCCAAGAAGTAGATTTGTTTTTTCCCAAAGCCCTACACTTTTTTCTTTTTGCTTAAGTTGATGGATAGGCTGCATGATCTAGTGCTTAGGCTGACAGAAGGCCTTGCCCGTGAGTGATGCAGTCAGATGTTTACTTTTATATTTGGTTTCTTGTAAATAATTCGCTATGGCTGGTGGTTAGTTAAAGAAGTGAAGATGGAGGGGGTAATTAATGCTTGTAAATGTTGCTTGGTCCAGGTTGGCAGGTGGCCTGACTCTACTTGTTTATCCATTCTTAATTAAGATTTACATTAGGACACTGTTACACCCTTACCTAATATCAATAATTACATGCATTAAATTAAAGTGTTTTTTTTTATCCTTGTCCGGCTTATCACACCAGTAATTAGTTTTAAGGCTCGCCACCGAGGAGCGTTAAATGAAATAAATTGGATATCGCTGCTTTTGGTTATGAGATTTTTATGTTTGTAAGGTTTCTACTTCAATTGCTTTGCTGTGAACAGCTTGTACATTTTCTTGTACGCATCCTATTTCTTGTTGAAGCATGATTCACTGCTGTGATGTTATTTTTGGTATATGTGTTTTCAATTACTTTTTAACAAATGAATATTTTAATCTTATGGGGCTTTATTTACTCTCTACACTCTGAAATAACAGAGAATTAAAAGATTTGGTCCATTTGACAGATATTTAAAGAGTAAACTTAAGCCTGGGGACAAGCATAGGTTCCATTTTTTCAATAGCTTTTTCTTTCGGAAGCTTGCTGACCTAGACAAGGGCCCATCTAATGCTTGTGGAGGCAGGCTAGCTTTTCAACGTGTTCATAAATGGACAAGAAAGATGAATCTTTTCGAGAAAGATTACATTTTCATTCCTATAAATTACAGGTTAGGTTTGTGTTCATTTTTCCTATTCACCAGTGGACGTTCTGTTATGTATTAATGTGAAATATAATAAACTTTCTCGGTGGCAGTCTTCACTGGAGTTTGATTGTCATTTGTCATCCTGGAGAAGTGGTTCATTCCAGAGGCAAGGGCCTATGCGATGAAGTATGTTTTTATTGTGTTTTGAGGTTTGTCTTTGCTTGATTTGTTTTTGTGGTAATCTCATAGAAGATGAAGGCAGAAATTCAGTTAAGGTACCATGCATCCTACACATGGATTCTATCAGAGGAAGTCATAGGGGCCTCAAGAATCTTATTCAGAGGTAACCTCTTTATTGCTATGGTTATTCCTAGCTAGCCATTATATAACTTTTGAAAATCCAAGACTCACACTAATGGTACAGATGCCTTATAGTTGACACTAAAACTCTAATAAAAAGACTTCAATATTTTTGTATTTAATTACCTGATAACAACAAAGTGGTAACATAGTAGTTGTAGTTGTTTGCATGGGAAAACAGCATTGCATCTGTAATTCCATTTACTTTTTCTTGGTGCTATTTTTTCCCTTTAATTATATTTGTCTGCTACTGCCGTGCTTTGAATGCCTTCATATGAAATGAGCTCTTTGCTTGCATGTCATGAGATGACAGTTATCTGTATGAAGAGTGGAGAGAAAGGCATAATGGGACGGTGGATGATATGTTGTTGAAGTTCTTACATTTACGGTTTGTCCCACTTGAGGTACTGTCTCACTTTCAAAAATGATTTTCTTTTTTTGCCTTTTAATTTCTCAATAGTTGCCTTAAATGTTATATTGCGGTTCACTGAAGTATCCTAATGGAAGAAACTGTTAAAAGAAAACAGTACTAGACTGAAGCTTATCCAAAAATTCAATCAGGGTTCTCATGTTCTCATGAATAGCTATAAAAATAAGTCTTACACTCATTCTGGACCTCACCTCCACCAGTGAAGTCCATCTGTCTCCTTTTAAAACTTAAAAGCTAAATATGAATTGCAGTATCAAACTAGGCTTGCATGTTTGTTTTTCTATAGAAGTAATGGGACAACTTATCGTTCAATGTAGGGGCATTGAATGTCAAGACACATGTGGGTCGTATTGCATGTCAGGCAAATTAATGATTTAACCCACAATGCTCTCTATATAGCAATTCCTGCCATTTTCCCAGTGCCTCAGTTTTAATGTTTTATGGAAACAGAACTCCATTGGCAAATGTCTTGCGGGATGAAAATGGTGTAATTGACCCCTTGGCTATCTACTTAGGTGGTAAAGGAGAGGATGGCGTTAATGCATTAAGGGATTATTATGTCCAAATCTTGTCAATCCATCGAAAACTTAATTAGTTTAAAAAAAAAAAGGTTCCTAATATAATATATTGATGACATTTAAGCTCGTTTCTTAATTTAAAATCTTGATATTTTATTGACTCAGCTAGAAACAAAGAATTGCTGCATGATAAACTTCCCCTACATTTGTTCATGGATTACCATTTTCAGAAAATTATCAAGTTGTCCTTTATACAGTTTAAAAGTACTATTAACTGCAATTTATTTTACCACTTTGATTCAGCTTCCGCAGCAGGAAAATTCATATGACTGTGGCCTGTTTGTGCTCCATTATGTTGAACGTTTTCTTGAAGAAGCTCCTATTAATTTCAGTCCTTTCAAGATAACAGAGTTGTCAAACTTCGTAAGTTAAAAATTTGTTCTTTTTGGTTTTGCATTCAGTGGATCCATCTGCACAGCTTGTAACTTATTGTGGTGATTACTGTACTTTCCTAACTTCACCTCTGTGGTAAGAGCTGTTTGGAATGAATAAATATTTATTGTAATATAACTGAGTGATATCAGTGCTAAGCATTTCGAAGTTGAAAAATCTATGAGCCCATGCCTGCTGGCATCCTTGCTTTACATTTCTAGTGTCTCTGAAAGCAAACTCTCTATGATAACTGATGATTTTGGTGTTTCTTGTATATGTTTGTTTTTTCAATTAAAAGCGTTATTTGTTTTCTCCATGCTATTTTGTGTTTCTTACTAAGCTGCTCTGTTTTTAGCTTGTATTTCACAATTGCAGTTGTGATTAAACTTTAGCTACTTTGGTCTCATAATCAATTCATGGAAGTCTTTATAACTTTATAAACTGCAAGAACTGTTAGAATTTTTTTATAAATAAAATTGGTAAATTATATCTTCTCTTGCTTTTACTGGGACTCTTCTCTTTCCCTCCAATTTTCTAAATGAGGTTGGGACAACTCAAATCCTGCTGTACTGGACAGTAAATACTACACTGGAATTGAGTAATCAATTTTTGGCAATGTTTTTTTCGTTCTGAAAATGTTTATCTCACGATGTTTTTAGTGAGTTACAAATTTGTTATCTTTGACCAGCTTAATAGAAATTGGTTTCTACCTGTGGAGGCCTCTCTGAAAAGGGCATGCATCCAGAAGTTGATCTGTAAAATTCTCGAAGATTGGTCATCTACCCAATTTTCTGATCCATATGAAGAAGAAGCTGGAGTTGAGTTTCTTGAGGAGATATCTAGTTCAGTATCTGGTACTGGTACTGATACAGGGATTAATATCTCAGTCACAACGAAATCTCCAATGAGAGTTGCACATCAACAACAACCTGGAGAACTAGGATTGAATTCCAGGAATTTGTTAGAACCAGGAACTCGTGCAAGGTCCTTGTCCAATGAAGATTGCTGGCAGACAGGAACAATTCATGGGAGCAGTTGCATATCACCAGTAGAGGTAATTGTTTTATCTTTACTGGCTATGATCAATTGTTTCCAATGGAAGTTAATGAATTCTTAATCGTTGCTTAAAAACAGGAAATTGGTGAGCGAATCTCTGATTCATCATCAGACGCAGAAGATTATTTGCAACCTACTGGCTTGGCAACTGAATTTCCCTCAACCACATTTTCTCATAAAAATCTTGGATCTCTCGGTTCATCATCAAGCAATAAGAAATATATGCAGATTGAGGAACCTTATGATGATTCCAGTTCTGAAGCATCTATCAGTGGATCCCTTAAATCATCAGAGATAGGGGTAGGGGTTGATGAAGATCATTTTCTTTCCCAGATTGAGGGATCTGATCATCAAACACAAACTAATTGCCATGAACTCTCTTCAAAATCAATCGAGTCTGAGGAATTTGCTGATTGTGTTGTTGAGGACTCTGAAGAGGGAAACAGCATGCACAACGATCAAGTGGCAGATGATTCACCATCCTCCCTTCATTGCAATGACCTTGTTGCATCAATTGATGCCATTAAGGCTACCGAAAGCATTCTGCGAAAAGTCCGAAAACCTGTCTGCAATGTAGATTTGGCATCAGATGAACAGCCTAGAAAGGACAAAGCTTACATCTTCTGATGGCTCATGACAACTTGGAGGAAGTATTCTAAAAGATTCGCGTCGATTTCACTATGAAAAGCAGTGTAAGAACAGTATATATTTTGTAAGGGCTTGCAAGTAAAAATAGCCAGTACTTTGATGGGCCTTTGAGCTTGTAAATATTACAGAAACAGAGAGTTAGAGGGTGCTTTTCTGCTGCGCATCAGCCATGATACCAAATAATTTGGCGGTACAGAAGAACAAACAGGGGTGTAGAAAGAAAGAGGGTGCTTTTGCCAAGCTGAAAAAGCCCCTTCAAGTAATGATGAAATGCCATGTTTGGAATTAAGTAATTAAATTGGGTTACGTTGCCATGTCGATTTTGACGTGAGTTTGAAGTCTCTGGTTGGGTTTTCCATCTAATATAAAATTTAGGATCATCACTCCTATTATATTCTTAAGCAGTTTTTCATTAGCATATAAATTATAGTAGTTGAAAAGTTGTAATAACTTTGTGGTTTTTAATGTGGTTTTAAATTTTATACGTACATATATATATATGTATATATGTATGTATGTATGTATGTATAATTAACAAGTCACTATTATGGACAAACAAGTCAATTTATTTACATGTTTTCAAAATTTGACCCTTGATTAGTTTATCAAAAATGTCATGACTGTTTGTGCATAATTCAGTTGGTAAAATCATGAGAAAAGATCATAGAAAACTTTGACCGAAATTGTGTATTTTTATATAGAATTAATTTAAAAGGGTTGGTTTTAAATTCAACCATTAGAGAATATATTAAGTTTTTTGTAATACATCAAACTGTTTTTGGGAGGATGTGATTTGGTGGCGGCTAACACAAAAGCTGGCCTAAAAATACTATACCATAAAAAAAAAAATAGTTGATTTTACAATTGACACGTTGCATTCCCCAATTCATATTTCTACATGTGAGAACTATTCTACTCCGTGAATTATTCAACTGCAAGAAACCAGTCATTATCTTACGCAGAATTTTAGCCCAAATTGAAAAGTCACATGAAAGGTCTACTCCAAAATGAACTTCTTGATTAGGTCAACAAAGATCATAAAAAAATAGAATGCTTGAAAGCAAGTTTTGAATATCTAACTCATATTTATTTTTTATTTTACTTATTTTTTGCTCTCGTTTTCTTTTCTCAATTTTTTATACCCCAATTTTCTCTCCTCTCATGATTTTCTCAATGCTCACTTTATTATTTCTTTCACTCAATTATCTCACGTAAAAAAGAAAATAATTTTAGAAAATCAAAGAACTCATATTAATACAAGAGCTTTGAATTTCTAAATCTTAAAAATTTATTAAAATAAAGGGAGTGAAAATGAGTTTTTTCTTAAATAAAATATTAAACTAACAATATAATTCTATATTTGAAAGTTTAATTTTGATTTTAAGAATATATTTCATTTTTAAATATACTTTAAATTCAGAGTGTGAAATATGTTTTATAAAGCACTCAAATCAGCTAATATGATTTTTCATTATATATATTTTAATCTAAACCATGAAATTATTATATAAGTATTTTTTATCAAGAATTTTTTTTAAAATTTTAATTCATTGTATATCTTATTTGTTTTGTTAATTAATCAAATGGATTTAACAATTCAGCCTATACCTTTGGAACCATGAAAATTTATTAATTAAAGGGGACATTATTTAATTAATAAATTAGTAATTTATTAATTTATACATTAAAAAATTAACTTTATCAAGGTATTCTTTATTTTTTTTTCCCAAAACATTGAACTTAATACATATATCATGTATTGTGATTATATGAATATATATTGTCTAATCACTGAATTATGAGTTATTATTATTATTCTATTTGTATGTTTAATCAAAACATGTTCATGATCGAATGTAATTAGTCTTATTAAATAGAAGTCATAAATCAATTAACAAAGTGCAATTATATTTATTGTATACTTAATTAATATACTTCATGAACAGTAAGTCAAATAAAAACATCAATAAAAATAACATAAAGTATCCCAAATGATAAAACTAAACACAATGGTTTCTCATTTCAAAGGTGTATGGAAATCAACTTTAAAGTTGTCGGGAAGAAAATTATTGAGAAAATCATGGAAAATGATATAGAAGATGAAATTAAAAATAATAATTATGTACCAAAGTCTATCTCATACAAAAATATATTAAACAAGAAACTTTAGAATCATATTTTATATTATAAAGACCTAGCTCCCACTTGAGATATGATATATATTTATAATTTTGATTTATAAAGAGAGCATTATGTATATATCAATAGCAACCTATTATTTATATTTTTTAAGTATTATCTTATAATTTCAGCAAATTATTAATTTACTATATTGATGCCAAGTTGAGACTAAAAAAATATTATTTAATGGAAGATATTCATCTATCTTAGATTATACTATAATTATTAACTCTTCTTATAAAAAAATTGTGTGCGTGCTCAAGTTTTAACTTCACACGCTGTCCACCTTTTAATGAAGTTCACAAAAAATAAAATTTCTTGAACGATGGATTGTTGTACGGCAACTGAAGACAAAAAAAAATATCGGTTTGCCATTGCAGTGGCCAAAGTTGACCGCCACCTGAAGAATATCGCGATGACGCAGGGATGTCGGGGTGCTCCTCCGTGTTGTTTTTTAAAAATATATTAAAATTTTATTTTTATTATTAATATATCAAAACAATTTAAAAATAAAATAAAATAAAATATTTAAAAACCCCAATCATGATCCCATGAATTTCTTTCGCCCTAAAGCGTACGCTTGGTGCCAGCGGTCGTCAACATTCAGAAAGTGGAATTGTTCTTAATTACTCAATAAATCTGGCGGGTCAAGACCGGCAAGTGAAGAACAACGCCTGAAAAAAAAAATAACTCAAGGATATTGTCATGGCAGTGTTAGTCTATTTTTGCCTAATTATGACCAGAGATCACAAAGAAAGCTGTAAATCAGAGACCACTCGGCTCAGTTTCTTTTCTTTTTTTGTTTGTTATAAATTAAAAATGATGTATAAAATAGCTTATTAATTTTAAAGGGCAAATTTATGAGATGGGGTTTAAAAAATTGCCAATTTTAATACAATATTGTCCTACAAGAATTAGGGGTTATCAAAAAAAAAAAAATTGATTGAAGTGAGAAAAAAAAAACTGAAGAAACTTAACCATGAAAAAAACTGATTAAATCAATTATAATATTTTTAAAAAATATTGTCTGGTTTGGTTTTGGTTTCGTAAGCCTGGAACTGAAAAACCAAACTAAACCGGAAAAAACCAAACTAAACCAAAACCAAACCCATTAGAAAAGTCCAAAAAACAATATAGTTTTTTTTTTTTTTAATATAAAATAATCGAATCAAACCGAACTGAAACTGGTTGGTTGGATTTTGGTTTTTAATATAAAAAATCGAATCAAACCGAAACTAGTTGGTTTGAACCGGTTTTGATTTTTTTTTTATTTTATAAAATTTTTATTTGATTGTTTTTTATAAGTAAAAACTGTATCGAATTGAAAATAATTATCTTTTAATAAAAATAATATAATTAAAGGGATGTGGGAAACTAAAGTTCCATTCAAATACCGAATAATGGATGTTATTGTCCTCATAAATGAGATTTTGACTAATTTTCAACTACATAAAAACCTTAAATATTTTGATTTTTTAACTTCTCTTCTCGTACAAATATATAGAAGCTGATTCATATTTTTAAACTAATTAAATTGTGTTTCTTTCTGGGTTATACTCAAATAGAAATTTGCACTTCAAGTGTGTGTATCATTACCTCATACTTTATTTGTTAGAACTTTTAGACTGTTTGAAAGTTTGGTGGCTTTTATTTTAAAATGTTTTTTTAAAAATATATTTAACTTAAAAAACATTAAATTAATTTTTTTATAATTTTAATGATTTAATATTAAAGATGAAAAAATTATTATATTTCAAACAAAAAGTACACTCTCAATAACTCTAAACTCCGAATTGAAAGTTGGGAGCAAAGCTTAACGTAATACATTAACTTAATTCCTCGTAGTACAGTCTTTATTTGATAAACGTAATTACAAAAACGAAAAGAACGGAGAACTGAACGCTTTGATTCCTTTCACTTCCTTGGTAGCTCAGGCGAGAATGTCGTCTAGGTCTGGTCGAGCTTTCATCACAACCTCCAATGGCTGAACTCTGGACATGAGGGTTGCAACCTTCTCCTCCACGTTAATTTCCTTACCGTCAACCGTATCCCATTCGAAGCACTGAATCAATGAGCCCAAAGTCAAGGTCATCAACCTGTAAGCGAGGCCCTCCCCGGGGCAAGATCTTCTTCCTAATCCAAACGGCATTAGCTTGTATGCTTCGGTCTTTCCGTTCAGGAACCTCTCGGGCTTGAAACTTAATGGGTCATCCCAAACCTTAGGGTCTCTCTGAATAGACCATGCATTTGCAAACACCATTGTACCAGGTGGCACATCGTATCCTCCAATGGTACAATGCTCGGAGGCCACATGTGGTACTAGCATGGCGGCCACCGGATACAGTCTCAAGTTCTCGGAAATGATACCTTGAAGGTAGTGTAGTTTTGAGATGTCTGGTTCTTCAATCTAGTGGTCTTTTCCAAGTTGGGCGTCTAATTCTTCCTTCGCCTTCTTCAGTACATGTCGATTGTTGAGCAGATTGCAAATTGCCCATTCCAAAGACGCGGCTGAAGTCCTGGTTCCGGCGACTGCCATTATCTGTGAAGAACAGTTCATGATTAGAAATTTAAAAATGAAAAGGATAGGAATTTATGATTTTGGTGAAAAACGTTAAGGTCAGAACTGAAACTAACCATAATTAGGCCTTTGATTATTGAATCCGTATAGGACTGGGGTTGTGCTTCTTGCAAAGTCAGCAAGTGGCTAACCATGGTGTTCCGATCCCGGTCAGCGCGATGCTCATCAATCAGTCTTTGCAAGAACAGATCCATGTTCTTGCTAAGGGTTTTCATTCTCTTAACAAACCCGTTATAATCAATATTGCTCAGAATGGGAAACAAGTCCCCTAGATGTGTCTCCTTAGCAAACTCACCATACTGATTCATCATGTCCCTAAATTGCAGCGCCTCCTCGAGCTCACTCACGTCTTCACCATAATACCGCTTTCCGGCAAGCATCGTCATTACTATGTTAAACGTCAGGTCCAAAATCATGGACCTTAGCTCCACCTTCCCGGAATTTTCACCAGATACACGAGAAACCCTCTTCATGAGATTCTTGACCTCCTTCTTACGAAGTTCTTGAAACCCATTGAGACGTTTCGGTGAGAAGATCTCATTATTGCCTATGCGGCGAAGGCTGCGCCAATGATCACCATAGTTGGCGGCTCCCATGGTGGTGAAGTTGTAGTTCAAGTACTTTCCGTGGCAAAAGGGGGGACGATTGGCCAAAATCACATCATTCTTAGTAAAGCATTCTTCAACAGCTTCGGGTGAGTTTACAATGATCACGAAGCGGGAACCGAATCGAAGCGACATGATCGGGCCAAATCTTTGTGAGAGGTTGTGGATGGTTTGGTAGATAGGTTGTTTCATGAGATGGAGATGGCCAATGATCGGAAGAGCAAACGGGCCTGGAGGTAGATTCTTGTATTGCTGCTTTCTTGTTTGCAACAAGAAACTGAGAGCAATAACAACGAAGGAAATGGCGAGAATTAAGAACACCATGGTGTCTTCCATCTCCTTGGCTGTGATAATCTGTCTCTGCACTAATCTTGCGTCCATGTATTTATAAGAGCGCCCAATACCCTCTCTTCTTCAGAGGGGTAAGCTAGGGAATTAATTTATAGCAATCAACGTCAGCTGTATCACAAGCCAAACTTGACTGAAGAATTTAGAAGCAGCCAGATTCTTTTTTATTATTTTTATGAGATTTTTTAAAATATTTTTTATTTAAAAATATATTAAAATATATTTTATTCAATTTTTAAACATTTATTTTTAATATTAACATATTAAAAAATCTAATAATATAAAAAAATTTAAATTTAAATAAAAATTTAAATAATTTTTTTTAAATATTTTTAAAAATAATTATAACAACACTCCAAACATAAATGGTGAAGAAGCAGTCTATAAAGACCAGCAGGTGATTAAGTAAAACAATAAACAAATAAATTGTTTGCAAAAACGTTTTGCTTAATTAATCATTTTGTTACTTTGACGCCTTCAAACGTATAAGAAGATGAGCTCTTAATTTGCATTTGTTTAAATCTCTGCTCGAATAATGTGATCGCTAATTTATATTTTCTTAAGAAAAAAATCATTGTTTATTGATCTATTGACTTTTTTTATTTTATTTTTCTTATCAAATTCCTTGTTTATTCAAAAGGTGTTTTTAATTAAGTTTCCAATCTGCCAAACTTATAACACAAATAAAAATTAATAATTTTTGGACTTCCATTCCCTTTATGCCAATCCTTTCAAACCATCGTATAATCAAAAATTCTCATTATATCATAAATATTGTATAAATCAGAATCATTCATCTTGAATTTGAAAGACGAGTTTAATTCTTTAAAGAAAAAAAAAGTTAAAAATTAGTAATTAAGGATTGTTAACCTCGGAGAGGTTAATAATAATTAACAACTAAATCCATTTTTCACTTAACTCATGATGTTGAGGATCTTCATAAAGAAAAGATTTAGTTTTTTGTCTATTTAGTTTAGGAAAATAACTTACTTTATAGTGTTTTTATTTATCCTTTCTATTTAGTTTAGAAAATCAGTTATAGAGTGTTAATTTTATTTTTTCTAATTTATTTAGGATTTTTTTTTCTTTTCTTTTATTTTAAAGTTTTCTAGCTTATATATATTAGTTTTCAAGTTTACATGAGTTGTAAATCTTTTAGAGATGCATATTAATTATAGAGAAATATTGAGTAATAAAAATATTAATTAAGGTTCTATATAACAACTTTATTCGACATCATTTATGTATTTCTAGCTACCTATCTTCTTGTTTGTGTTCTGTTTGTGTCTGTTGAAATTAGAGTATTTTGAAATTGACAGAATTAAAATTGATATTCTTGTACTTCAAATAAAAATTATGAAGTAGATTTCTGAATCTCCTTTTAATTCTAAGATTGGTTTCAAGGTTGAACGTGTTGTTGAGAAATATAATGTTTTTAATGGTAAAAAACTATGTAAAGGATTGAAATTTTTTTCTCGGACAACAACAAAATTGGAGTAAGAACAATTTGAACTCAAAAATGATTTCTCTCTAATCCAAGGAGACTGATACAAAGGATTTTTAGGGGAAAATTATTTTTTTAGTTAATTTTTTCTATTTAGTTACTTTATGGTGTTTTTATTTTTCTTCCCTTTTAGTTTAGAAAAACAAATATTAAGATTTATAAGATTTTTTTTTCTATTTTATTTAGGATTTTTTTATTGCTTTTCTTTTATCTTTAGGTTTTCTAACTTGTTTAGGTTAATTTTTAGGTCTCTATAAGAAATTGTAAACATCTTAAAGAGGACAGACTACTTAAAGAGAAAGATGCATGTCACAGCCCGAATCTCGAGTCTATGACCAGCAACTCAGGAGCGGTGTTGTAAAGACACTCCACCTATTCTAAGCTTCGGAACAAGCATATCAAAAAAATAAGTTATTTAAAAATACACAACATTTCAGAATCTTTTAAAATATTATATTATTCAAAACTAATGAAATCAAATAATAATTCAAAACTTTTCATTATTAATTAAAACAAAAACAATAATTCATAATACTCATTGTATTGTCAAAATCTAAACTTAATTAAAACAGTATAATAACAGAGCATTTAAGACATTAAATCAAAACCAAAAAGAAAGTCTAGCAAAACAAGTAATGTATACCAATCAAAAATTGAAGAAATAGCAAAACTCAATAAAGTCCATTTACTAACAAAAATTAAAAACTTGAAATAATTTTAAAAATAAGAGATGAGTTCAACCAATTCAGTTATTATATATATATATATATATATATATATATATATATATAGTAGTTTGTAAGTCGATTCATTTTAATATATACATATACATACTAAGCATATTATTATAAAGTAGTGAAATACATATAAAAAATCAGATAACACCTAAGTGAAATTTATAAAATTTATAATTTGAGTGAGAAATGTTTTTACCATGAAAAATGCTTAATAAACTGTACACAAGAGCTAAAGCTAGTGGATCTTTCACACCCAATATATTAAATACTCATTAAAAAAATGTTTTCATGGTTATAAGTTAAAGAAGCTCAATTGAAACGCTCGAAATTCATTGAACTTGAAATACGCAAATAGTATATGCATCATTCAAGCAGTGGAGTACTGTGGAGGACATAATACAGCATTTTACATGTTAAAGCCATACCTTAATTACATTAGGAAACATCATTGAAGCAGTGGAGTGGAGGACATAACACAAAATATTTATTACATGATGAAGCCACGGCACCTACTGATCCATGATAGGCATTGACAGATGAGTGATGAACTTGTGTCCTGGATCTTTAGCTGGAACCCAAACAAGGATATCACTGGCTAGAAAGTGACGAATGAGGCAAAACAGCAGCACAAGATAGCAGCAGAACAAAGAGAATGTGAGGACGGAAAAGAGAAGGGTGAGAGCTGCCAAAGGCGGCGGCGGCGGCGGCAAATAGGATGCCTTGGACAACAACTGTGAGTGTAGCTTCCAAGAGAGTGCAGCTGTGAGTAAAGAGAAGTGTAGCTGCCGAGAGAATGCAGCTGAGAGTGAAGAGAAGTGTAGCTGCCGAGAGCACGCATCTACGAGAGTAGAGGGACGCAATCCTCCTCCTCCATTTGTAATGTAAAATGTACCCCAATAAGAATGACTGCTTTGTGGATGCAGAGATTTGTGAACCATGTTAAATATCACTTCCACCGACCATACTAACACTAACACGTGGCAATAATAAAGATCATATAAATATATTGTTTTTTTTATATTTGTCTCAACTAAAAAAATTTACAATTTAATATTGAAGTTTGAAGGAACTCGAGAATTTCATAATTTTAACTCGAGAATTCATTATGAAAATTAATTAATTATAAAAAATATTAAACTTCTTGTAATTAGTAACCGAAAATGATAAATAGACTAATTAAGAAGGTCTAGTGGTAATTAAAAAAAATTCATGTGTAGATTTAAATACTTAGCTTCCAAACTAGTATGTGATGCAATCTTAAATATTAAACAAAATTATATAACATTACAAGCCTAGCAATTAAGATTTTTGGAAGCAAAAATAAGAAACTTGCTTATTTTGGATTTTGTTACAAAAAATTAGATCCAAAATCAACACTTCATTATCATAATTTTTTTTTTAATTGGTATATTAATAGTTTTAAAAAAAAACATTATTTGCAGTTTAAAATGTTTAGGGGTGTTTGAGATTGTGGTGTTGAGTGCATTTTAAAATAATTTTTTTATTTAAAAATACATCAAAATAATTTTTTTTATTTTTTTTTATATATCAACATATTAAAATTATCAAAAAACAATAAAAAAAAAAAACATTAATTTAAAGGATATTTTGGGACTATGATAAAATTATTTTTCAACATATTTTTTTTAAAAATAAATATATTAAAATAATTATAAAACCCAACAGCTCCATGAAAAAAGCAAATGAAATAAATAACAATGTCCAACGGAAAAGTATCAATAAAATTAAAAAAAAAAGAAAAAAAAAGAGCCATATTCATGTCTGCTTATCGATTGATATTCATTTTTGTGGTTTACAGAGTTTGTCGTGACCTACAGTCATGAGTCATCATTCTTTGTTTATATCTGCTGTTAAACTACAGGACAGAATGCAGACTTAAAACCACTGCTATGCTCCACCTTGTGGGGTTGATTGCCGGACGCAAGTAAACATGCCCAGCCACCGGAACCAGATTCAAATTCAGGTCTGCTTACCGACCTATCTTCCTTTCTGTGGTTCACATAGTCTCTACGGTCATGAGTCAGCACTCTTTGATTATATTTTGCTGTTAAACTACTGGACAGAAGGATAAATACTTAGCCACCGCTATTCGCCACCCCGCTGGTTGATTGCCACACTAACCGACAAGCCCACCACAAAAACCACCTCTTATAACCCCCCCCCCCTCCCTCACATGGTTCTGCTTCCCAATGGAAAGGGACTGTTTCCTAATTTGTAATATATAACACTCCCTTCCTTTGCCTTCTACTCATCACAATACAAGCATTCATCATTCTAATTTCTAAAGCTTTCTTCCTTTACCAGTAAGATCTTTCGGAGCAACAAGATGATCAGTGCCAGGAAGCTTATCAAATTGGCGAGAAGATAGCTGTTATAAGGCGAAAAAGAATCACACTGCCACAAACAGAAACAAGCAGCTGTAGCACATCATCTACAGCTGAGAAGGGCCATTTTGTTGTGTACTCTGCAGATAAGACACGGTTTTTGCTTCCTGTAGACTATCTTAACAATGCAATTGTGAGAGAGCTACTTGAACTGGCAGAAGAGGAGTTTGGATTGCCTAGCAATGGACATCTCTCGTTGCCGTGTGATGCAGAGCTAGTGGAATATGCAATTGCTTTGATCAAACAGCATGTCACTAGAGATGTAGAGAAGGCATTGTTGCTGTCCATGGCTAGCAGTCACTGCTCAACATCGTCGGATCTCCAGCATCAAGTAGCAGTCCATCAATTACCAATTTCCGGCTTCTAAAGAGGAGATTAGTTTTGTAAACAGAGCAAAGAAGTTGACATTGATAAATTCTGTAGAAAAATCATGAGATACATTGTTCCTTTGATGAAGTTTCGTGGAGAATAGTTTAAGAGAAGCCTCTGCAAATTCTAGTTTAAGGATACAATTATGTTAGAACTTTTTGGATAAGTGGCCTCATGCTTAAAGGATAACATTACAAGAGTGCATCTGCCAAAGAACAAAATGAAGAATAACAAAAATTCTCAAACATAGAAGCTCGCAGGCTGCAACTGGTACTATTAAAAGCCATTCCGAGTAACAACACGGAAATCAAAGTGGAAGTCACTATCGCCAGACAACAACAAAATAAAAAAGAAAAGAACCACACATGGCTTTGCACTCATACTTTATAAAATTTACAAATAAGCTCATGTGGAATTGTCCAGTTCTAAAAACAACAACAGGATCAGATTTGGAGACAACTATAGCATACAAACGTCAGATTCGCCTAGTGTTTGGTAATCTGAACTACAACACCGAAACAAAATGCTTCAAGACCTTCCTGCCACAAGTGATTGCTCAAGTTCCTCCCTCCGCTGCTCTAATTCCTGTGATCGTTAATCCAAGCTTGTTAATAGAGGAAAATCTGAGTAACAATCAATATTTGTAAAAACAATAGACAGATATCAATAAATGACTGGCAAAAGAACATCATTTGCCTAATAAAACCAACTGCATACTCTCAGAAAAAACAAACCGTGTGCAAGCACATATATATCGGATTGAGAATCTTAAGGCCTTGCATTTTCACCCTTGTCTGATTTTAATACATCCTGACGACTTACATAACTGATCATGGAAGTCTGTTTGCTTACAGATTTGATTGGGGCATATCAAAACCCTTTCTACAGCATTATTGTGACAAGCGCTCACTGCTTGTAGCACTTCAATTTTTAGAAACGCCACGAAATTTCAATCCATTTCCTCACATTGGCTTACCATTTCATGAGCTATGATATATTTCTCTTCTTGCACGCATTGTAAACAAACAAAGATGCCTGTAGGGATCTTAGAACTCATGGTCCTGTTTGTCGCTAAAATCTCATATCATGCCTTGACCTCCAAAAAGCGATGGCACGGATAAAACTTAAATGCTTAACTTGGAGGAGTAACATACACATACAGGCTTGGAGTAAAATGAAAAACAGGAACCTCATATAAACACTCAATACCAATCATCATTTCAAGAGCTACAGCAATACACAGCTCACCTCCAGATCCTTGATAGCCTGCACCCTCGTAGTTTTTTTCTTCTGTTGAGCCCGTTTGAGACACCCAATGCACAGAATTCCCTACATTCAAGAGCAACACACCATTGGATTTCGAAGTAAGTTACTGTAATCAACCAAACTCAATTTAAACCAAAGCCCCCCCCAATCCGTCTATCGTCTTACCAAAACAACATAAACTACACCACAAGCAAGGAGCAAATAACTTGCTACATTTTCTAGAATAACAAGCTGCTTCTGCTTTGAAGAATAGTCAGGGAAAGCTCTCGTCATTACCGCAACACTGCAAAAAGAAAAACCACCATCTTAAACCGTACGACTCTACGCAAACCTGTGTAGCGCACATTTTTCCGCCCTCGTTGAAACAAATGACTTACAAGATTTGCAGCATGCCCCTGCCAACCCAATACTCCAGTACCTGCAGAATATTAATTAAATAAAACAATTAACATTTTCACAAATTCCAGCATGGTAATTTATGGAGTAAATTAATTAATTAATCATAAATTAATTCGATTCGATTCAATAAATTAAAACAAGTGAAAAGGTCAAAATATTCATCACCAAACTCCAATTTTCACAGATTAAACACACGAGCGAAATATAAAATTAAAACTAAAAAAAAAATTACGGGACCTTCCAGTACTTGATGATAAATCCCCACTCAGTCTCGGCAACCACCACGATAACCGCAATAATCACCGCATAACACCTGAATATTCCATCAAAAACCTTCACAAAACAACAACCAGTCAGCAATCAACACCTCACACACTCGCTCCCCTATACATATAAAGATAGTCTTACATCAGACCCGTTTTTGAAGGATTGAATGGCGGAGAGAAGGTTGACGGCAATACAAAGAATGGCGGTGAGTGCAGTCACAACGCTGAAACACCTACAAATGACTAAAAAGAGGTCCGGTCCAGATCGAGCTCGTAATGAGCTTAACGATTCTCGAGGAGACGGAGGCAAAGGAACTGTCTCTTCGTTTCTCTCCATTGAAGCTGAATCTAAACGTGTCTAGGTGGATGGAGAAAAATAAGCTTTTTTTTTTTTTGTTTCTTCGAGTTCTCGAGCGGGATTCTCTTCTTATCTTTCGGCCGTTGTCCAAGGAAGGAAGGGAATGTGGCGGCAGACCGACACGTGTCGGTTCAATAAGGATGTAACTGACACGTGTCCGCGGAATTTTCACGGTGGATTGTATGGGCTTTGTGTGGCCCGATTAACATTGGGCCGAAGCTAAAATCCACAGAAGAGCATATGGCATGTTGGGCCGGATTTAGAGGGGAAAAAACCAAGAAAACGAAGATTTTAAACAAATATCAAAAAAAGTATTTTTTATACAACCACCATCTTAGAATACTTTATGCCTTCTTATTCTTAAATCTTAAGTTGAATGTAAAACTTTTTACTTTAATTTATTTCTCTAATTTTAAACGAAAATATAAAAAAAAAAATAAGAGAAAAATATTTTACACATAACCAACACTTTACAAAATTCTCTTGTCCAAACATTTTTTTATTTATTTAAATTACATGTATAAATGACATATTTTTGAAAAAAAAATGTAATTTATTATCAAAAGGAGGAGAAGATCTTTTTTATTTTATTTTTTTATAGTATGGGGACCTAATTGAATAAATTGATAGTCTAGATACTATATTGGGAGTTAATTTATAGTTGTGGGATTATTTGAGGTTTGCTCACCACTACTCCCAATACCAAATCATCTTTTCTTCACCAGCCCAAATCATTTCTTGAAACAGACAAATCCTTCCACATGCAAGTCTTCCAAAAATCCAATCAAACCTTAGCTAACAAAGGCTTTAATATTTAAAAGCAATCCACAATTTCCTCTGTCTGAGTCATAAATACATGCCTAATTGCATGTTCCGTAAGAACTCTATTTCCACAGCCACATAATCACAAAGAAAAACATCATCAAGATGGACAAAATTGAAGAAGATATTGCAGCAAAAAATGGCAATTTGGAAGAGAGCTCAAGTACAAAAGATGGTTCAATTTGTGGGTATGAGTCCCTTCACCACCTTCTAAGTGTCAATCTCAAGCCTCATCTATACAAGGTAACTTTTCCTTTCTCTGTTTTTTTTTTTGTGTGTGTGTGTGTGTTTTCTTATTGAAGTTTGAGCAAATTTTGATGGGTTAGTTTACTGATTAGCCTATCTGGGGTGGTTATATCTTTGGTGGATTAGAAAATTTTGATGGGTGAGACAAATAAATCTCTCATCTTTCACTGATTTTATTTAGTTGTTTTGTAGGACTGTTTATTTTTCTGTTTAACTGAGTCTGTAGCTGCAAAGAAAACTTTATGGCTATAGTAGGGGATTTACCTCTTTTGCTGGAGATGGGATGAGTTCTGTCACTTGTGTGATTTTTAATGTTGTGATTTTATAGGGTTTGATTACATTTGAATTCCATGTTGATTTACTGACTAATTGTAAGAAACTTGTGAATCATTAAGGTTGACTGGAAATCTTATGATGTTTGGTACATATGTTTCAGGAAGTCAGTCGCTTGCTTATTGGACTGAATTGCGGAAAACCTCTAGAGCTTATTGCTCTCCCGGAATCTGCAAAAGCCCTCTCTTCGAAACATGATTTTGACCTCCAGGTAGGTGCTTGTCCCACCTTTTGTTGTAGCATTTAATGCTGAATCTTTTTGAAGAATTAAGTTCCCTGTTCAATATATATAAATAATTTGTCTTTGGGCATTACGTAGATGGTTAGAACAGATAATTTAGTTCTTGGTCCTAAACAACGTGCTAGAAATGGTCGTGCTGGTAATTTGGAGCTAACACTAATTATAGGCCTCACTTGTTTGGATGGGACAGATGATCAGTTCAATGCTTGAACTGTCACTTAAGTTTTCTTCCCATTCTAAGACGGAACCTTTAAATCTTTGATACTAGGTTATTGATTTTTCTGAAACTTAAATCATTAAAATTTTCAGGCCTTTTCCTTTGATGCTGACAAGGAGTTGGTGCGAGAACCTCGAGTAGTCAGGGTGGGTCTCATTCAGAACTCTGTAGCTCTTCCAACAACTGCCCCCTTATTGGACCAAAAAAGAGCTATCTTTCAGAAATTGAAGCCAATCATTGATTCTGCAGGTGCTTCAGGAGTCAACATATTATGCTTACAGGTAAGCTGAGACATGAGGTTTAAACTGATTTTGATGATTATTGTCCGTTGCATTCTGAAAAATATGATGTTATTGCTCTTATAATTATAACCCAGGAAGCATGGATGATGCCATTTGCATTTTGTACCCGGGAGAAGAGGTGGTGTGAATTTGCAGAGCCTGTTGATGGGGAATCAACACAGTTTCTTCAGGAACATGCACGGAAATACAACATGGTCATTATAAATCCAATTCTTGAGAGAGATGTTAATCATGGAGAGACTCTCTGGAACACTGCTATTATAATTGGAAATCATGGAAACATAATTGGCAAGCATCGGAAGGTAATTCTCATGCTATTTGTTTCTGTGTTATGTTGTTCCTGCTGTTCCTTTTCAAAACATTATGATTTTGCATTTTACAGAACCATATACCTAGAGTCGGTGATTTCAATGAAAGCACGTATTACATGGAAGGAAATACCGGGCATCCTGTGTTTGAGACGGCTTATGGAAAGATTGCTGTCAATATATGTTATGGGAGGCACCATCCATTGAATTGGTTAGCATTTGGCCTGAATGGTGCAGAGATTGTTTTCAATCCTTCTGCAACTGTTGGTGAACTCAGCGAACCAATGTGGCCTATTGAGGTTAATACCAGTTTGCTGTGTTTCATGCTTAGAATGTGTGCAATAGTTCGAGTTTTTGTTCTTGTTGGACAAATTGAACTTCCAAAAGTCAACATGTTGCTTATCACTGGTCACTGACATACGACTGATGGTTTTGCAGGCTCGTAATGCTGCCATAGCAAACAGCTACTTTGTTGGGTCAATCAATCGCGTTGGAACTGAGACATTCCCTAATCCATTTACTTCTGGCGATGGGAAGCCACAACATGCAGATTTTGGGCATTTCTACGGGTCTAGTCATTTTTCAGCTCCAGATGCTTCCTGCACACCCTCCCTCTCACGTTACAAGGATGGATTATTGATCTCAGACATGGATCTAAACCTCTGTAGGCAGCTGAAAGACAAGTGGGGATTTCGGATGACTGCTCGGTATGAGTTATACGCTGACTTGCTTGCCTGTTACTTGAAGCCAGACTTCGAGCCCCAAGTCATCTCCGATCCCCTGTTACATAAGAAGTCTCTGTAACTCTCAGGAGTTGAAACTTGCAATCTGTGAAAAATACAAGCTGTCGCTGGATTGTATCTTGAATCATCATCTGAAATAAAGAATTCATGTTTGTAAATATTCATACACCTTTTATCTGTTGATGAACTGAGGATTGAATGACAATAAAAGAAGTTGAACAGACCCTTATGGGACTGATGATGAGAAGAATAACCAGCATGAATGGCTGAGATTGCTCATAAATGGCTGTGAATAGACAATCAAATGAGTTGGGATTATGAAAAAAAATCGTTTAATTGTTGACTGGTGTTTTCAAAAGTAGTTTTGAAACTCGGTCTGGTCTGGCTCTGCAGGTTGGCTATGTAGATTGGTCCAGGTTTAAGAAAAAAAAAAAAAAAAATCCTAGTTGATCTGGTGGGTTGACCCAGTTCAAGATCTAATTTAAATATATTAATATTTTTTTGTTTTTTATTTACTAAAATAATATTATATTTTTTATTTACTAAAATAATATTATTTTAATTTAAAAAAATTAACTCGACAAATCTAGTAACTAATCAAGATCTGGAATCCAAATCTTAAACAGACCGGCCACCAAGCCTGATACTAAAACTATGCTTTCAAATGACTGAAAGGATGCTTTCTCTCTCGTGATTGAAGAATCATGATCAAGTTTAAACAATAGTCAAATATCATGTGCCTTGTATTGATCTACGTTATTATATAAATAAGAACTGATTCGTTGAGCTCTCCTTTCAAAGAACTTGGTTTTGTACCAATCGACCTTTTCTTAGTTTAATGCCTGTGTTCTACCTCTCAAGACTGTCGGATCTGACAAGGGTTTGGATAGTTGAGTCAATTCAATTAATTTTATGAAAATAACAGCATTTTATTTTATTTTTTTCTTACAAAAGATTGATCCAATATTATCAAATCAATTGAATATAACCAAGGTAACTAATAATTAAAAAATTAAAAACTCGATCAGACTTAATAGATTTAGTTATGTCAATATTTTATTAGATTTAATTAAAAACTTAATCTAAATTATGTTTTATGTCTTTGATTTTTCAAGTTAATCTATACATCAAATCAGGTTTAATAAATTTTTATTTAACTTTATATTTAGTGATGCTTTGTTTTTATGCATAAAGAAGAAAATTAAAGAAAATAAATCTAAAGTTACAAATAGTTTCTTTAGTTTTCAAATGAGTGTTTGGGAGTATAGTAACTCATATTTTTAAATAAGTTTTAAAAGTATATATCACTTGAAAAAAAGACAAT
This sequence comes from Populus alba, assembly GCF_005239225.2. Taxonomy (NCBI): domain Eukaryota; kingdom Viridiplantae; phylum Streptophyta; class Magnoliopsida; order Malpighiales; family Salicaceae; genus Populus; species Populus alba. The sequence goes on from NC_133290.1 coordinate 14,034,405, forward strand.
TTAATTTTTTTTAGTATTTTTTAATAAAATATTATATAAAAAAAAAAATTAAAAATCATTTTAATTTATCTTCAAGTGAAAATTATAATTAATCCCATCACCTTGTGTGAGTGTGCATGCATGTTTTGGTGTTTTTGGTTGAGAATTATGGTTAAGAACTGTGTGAAGATGGGAAATTTGGGATTAGGAAGTAAAGCATTACTCTCTTTTTTCAGGCTATGTAGTTTATTTTTTGAATTGGGAAAATAGAAACTTTGTGTTCAACTTGGTTATATGAAAGTGATATCTGATTGACTTGTTGTATTGCATATGTGCATGTGCTGATGTTTTTATTGGTGTGAATTGTGGTTGGGAATTGTGAAAAGAAGGGATCTTTGAGACTGGGAAGTGCAGTGTGTTGGATTTAGGGGAATCTGTGCTTGCTGGAAATGTAGGTGCCCTCTGATTTTCCTGGAATGCATTAGAAGGTACTGATACTTCAAATTAGAAAGGTTGAAACATTGGATTTTTGAAAAGATCAGAACTTTACACTTGACCTTTTCAATTCTTTTTCAAAATTTCTATGATCCAAATGGGAAATAAAAAGATTTGGCAAGCGAAAAACATAAACTGACGGTAGTTCTTGCTGTTTTGTGTGATTAGCAAGCAAACTGTGATGGAGGGAACGCAACTTTATATAGATTAAGATTTTTCTTTTAAATGCTGAAAAATTCTCTCCTGCCTTGCAGTTGCAATTAGGCAATGCTGTAAACAGAGAGGATTATGAAGGTGCTGTTAGGCTTAAAGTGGCAATTGCAGCTGTAGCAACAAATGATACTGTTGGCAGAGTGATGTCGCTGCTGAATGTGAGTAATTCAACTTGTAACTCTGGTTTTCGTAAGGAGTAAAATGCTGAAATTTCTTCTGTTAACCAGTCTTCTTGTTTTCTTGGGGGGCCTGATTCAGAGAGCATTAGAACAAGAGCATCGCCTGGAGGCAGCTTTCTTACGAGATAATACTGGTGCTTGTTGCTGCATCTGATATGTGTTTTTTCTCAAGCTGTGTTCCATTTTTTTTTTTTTAATATTGTGATAGCTATTGTGGTTATGATTTGAAAAAAATTATTTTAAATTAAGGTTAGTTTATAAAAATATATACTCGCCCTAGCTGCTTACAAGGGTAATGGTAAAGAATTCTGAAACCCCTGGAAAATCAGGGAGAGCTCTGTTGAGTAGCAACTTGAATTTGCATGGAATTCTGAAGGGTAGGAAAATTATTGCGTTTGGGACTTTTTTTTATGATTAAAGGCATGTTTCTGTTTTTACATTAAATTAATGTTTTTTTTATTTTAATTGGCTGGTATTAAAAGTTTTAAAAAATAATTTAATAAATTTTCAAGCAAAAAAAAAACACTTTTAAAAAGTATTTTCACCATTTATTATTAAAGAGCTTACGCGTCTGTTCCGGAGCAGAAAAAGTCTTTAGGTACATGCATTATTATATTGTGCAGAAGAAATACAGGCATGGTCTGCTAATAGCTAATCACATGAGAATGTACAGGCTCCGAACACCACCTCCATTGTTGCTAACTAGAGGTGAGGTGATGGGATTCATGGTTTCTTTGGTGTAACCAGTGACACCTCATTTGCTATTATGGCTCCCCTTTCCTTTGCCATGTAAAGGCCCATATGATGCATCAGCTCCTGCAAAGATAAACCATAAAAAATAAAATAAAAAAGTAAAGATTTGAGAGTGAGGACTGGTGGGTGGTTTCTTCTATATTAATGGAGTGTTCAAGTCTCTTTGATGGTGAAACTAGATGCTCGTTACCTGGGGATGAGATAGGGCACCTTTGGTGTTTCTTGCAACATGAAGAGGAACATCGAAGGTAGCACAGCCACGGGAATACACTATTACATCCTCCAGAGGGGCTAGAAATCCACGGTTTCTGGCAGATATTGTTGAACAGACAAAATCCAGCACACAGATGTCTGTGCATATGCCCACCACCAATATCTGCATTCAACAGATCACATAAGTTGCATACGATCTTTTTTAAGCTTTTGTTTGCGTCATTGTGATTAAAAACATGCAAGAATGATGGCCACAGGTTCCCTTTATAGTGAACTTGTGAACTATATCATGACTTGTAGTGGACTTACAGCTTTTATATGATTGTTCTTCACCCAATCTACGAAAACATTGGAGCCATCATCCTCGATTGAGCCCAAGAATCCATCAAAGCAATCTTTGCGTCGGATTGTAACATTTGGCTCATTCTCTATCCATTGCAGTGCTGCATTTTATGGAACAAAGCAGCATACATAACTTCAGAACTATATCACCTTGTCAATTGCCCTCTTTTCCAAGGATCTAGAGGAAAGCAGATGCTCGTAGAAATTAATTCTTGATTATTGGAAAGAAAACGTATTAAGAGAAACTAAATACCAGGAACCAGCTTGGATTCATCCGTGCCAGCAATACAATGAGGGGGGTATGGTTCCTCGGGCTTGTTAGGTTGATGAGAATCAAGGAATGCCAGAACAGGCAGTTTCTTGTCACAGAACAACCTGGCCAGCCTTGCTGATTCATTGATCATTCCTGTAATCTGCCTGTTGGGTTCTCTCGGAGCCTGTAAACCAGATATGTAACACTGAGCATGAAAGAGCTAAAAAAGTAAATAGCTATTGGTTATATACAGTCATGTGGAGTAGTTAGGATTAAAAATGTTTAAACTACCAGATTTCCAGCATCAGTACTGCAAAAGCCATTGATGACATCCACAAGAGCAAGACCAGCTACATCATCCCCTGGCAAAACCAGACTCTTGCTCGAATGGAAGCTCATTTTTCAAAACATCTATGCTTTGAGACAGCAAGTTTTTATCAACTACCAGCACAGAAACTGAATTCCACATTCAAGGGATTTTATCTTCTTTGGTGTTCAAGAACAAATATATGGAGTGCAGACCATATTATGGACAATCACAGGCATAACCCTCGTATTACACAAAAGGTCTGATAAAAAGGATGGATCCATGCATTCTAACCAACAAAATTCCATAACATGAATTTCATCTTTCTTGATTTGATTGTATAGTTTCAACTTCCAACTGTCATTAATGCTATAAATTGGTATTTATTCAGTGGGAAAAAATAGGATAAGGGCATAGTATATTGGCTTCCCTTGGTAGGTTTACAGCAAGAAAGGTTTTAATGTATACATAGTCTAGTTTAAGCACACACAGCAAGAAAAAATGAAACAAGGCACCTAATTATAGAGCCATGAGAACATGTAATAGTCAAGAATGGAGAGATTCAGTTACCAGATTTCCAGCACCAACAGAGCAAAAACCATTGATGATATCCACAAGAACAAGACCATTCACAACATCTTCGGGCAAACCCACAGACTCCTGCTCGAGAGGCAGTTCATTTTTCAAAAGATCAACAGTTTGGGACACCATTTTTTTCTTGTTTCACTGCCACAAAAGCAAGAACAAAAGTGAAATGAATGAATCTTTCTTTGAACTTCAAAGTTATGACATATGTAGACTTTTTGGACAGCAGAATCTGGACGTCATATATTAACTAATTAATTAATTAGTCAATACTCTATAACACAGGGGAAAAGTATCCCGCATGTTTGTTTTTTTAATATTTTTTTTGTTTTACATATATTTTTTCCCAAAATTGATTTTTTTTTATTATTATTATTTTTTTCAGAATTTAATTATGTAATTTTTTAAAAAAAATATATAAATTGCTATAATATTTTTTTATATGATTTTTTTATGATTTTTTTGAAAAATATATTTTTTATCGATTTTATATTTTTATATTAAACTGATTAAAATTTTAATTTTATAAATTTTTTTATAAATTCATATAAACATATCACAAGTTAACGGCATTGCAGGAACATGAAATCTAGTGTGCAAGTGTACATAGGTTGCCGGTTATCATTAAGGGACAAGTCAAAAAGGTATTTGATTTAGATAAACAAAAACATGCATGTCCTTCCAACTGAATTTCCCATTTCCCAATATATTATTATCAGCTATCTTATCTTATCTTATCTTATCATATCATATCAAGCACTCCCACAGCAAAATTATTGGACCCTAATCCAACCAAGCTACGGTTCAATATTTATGTGGGTTAATCTAAATTAATATAAAATAATATTATTTTAAAAAAATAAAAAAGACTAACAATGTTTAAAAAAAAATATCAAACGCAGTTTTGACTGGAATTTAACAAAGTTAAGGATTAATCAATAAAAAAAATAATTTTTATATAGTTTAATTTAAAATTTAGCTTGAGTTATATTTTCACTAGTAAATTTACCATGTTTATTAATAGATTTGGGATATATTTAAAGCTGATTTAGTATTATAGTAGCTATTACTTTTTTAAAGTGTTTTTTATTTAAAAATGCATTAAAATAATATTTATTTTATTTTTTAAAATTTAGTTTTGATATTATCACATCTAAACAATTTAAAAATATCAAAAAATATATTAATTTAAAATAAATAAATAAATAATTTCAAAACACTTTTAGGATATTAATAATTCTGCCTATAACCCCTCACCCCTGCCAACAATTTACAAACCTAAACGCAAGAGTGCATTACTGTATAATAGTGGTCCTAACCTTTTAGGTCCAGTTTTGGATTGTTGAAAACGGTTTACATATATATATTAAAATAAATTTTAATTTTTTAAAATTTTATTTTTAATATTAATAAATTTTGATGATCTAAAATCATATAAAAATAATTTAAAATAAAATATTTTTTAAACATAGAAACAAACACACTCTTAATAATTTTCTTTGATCTATTTATTTGTAACGTATAACTATGTATAAATAAAAACATAAATTCCATTTGATTAATTATAATGCTTTTAAATAGATTATAATATCTTTAAATTATTTATATGATATTCTTTTCATTTTTTTAACTATGCTATTTTTTCTGTATTATTTTTTTTTTGTAATATTTAATCTTGTGTTTTCCATATAACATATTTGATAGGCTTTTTTATATATAATTTCTCTTTTTATAGCACTATTTTATTTTTATTTTTATGCCAACACAATTATAGAATAACCTTTGATTTTAGATGTACATCAAAACACCATATAATCCCCTTTTTTCCCTCAATCCACCATAGAAAAGAAATTTCTTTATTTACATAGTTTTTAGATTATGGGTTTTGATTTTATAGTATATTCAATGCAATGCAAAACGAAAACAAAAAACATGAACATATTACTCAACAATCCCTCTAAATCTGAAAAACAAAATAGACTTTCTTCATTTCTATAATATTATTTAGCTATTAGAAATAAAAGATTTTGAACAATTCATTTTTTAAATATTTGAAGTTGTAGATTTTTTAAAAAAATATAATTGATGAATAGAGTAATTAATATAATAATATTTACCAAAACTGAAGGCAGCACACGCCTAAAAACTAATTCCATGAATATTTTAAATCTTATCTTGATTCATGCTAAAGGGAATTTTTATAGGGATGCAAACATGAAATTGCCTGCTCTTGACAACCAAAAAAGATCACTCGTGTTGTCTTACTCAAATAGTAAATGAGTTTATATTTTTGGTTAAGTTCAAATCCATGAATAGATTTGGTCCATCCAGAAACTTAATCTTGGAAAATCGACATTTGGTCCTCAAGACAAATACCCTCCTGCTTCTTCACCATCACGACACTGCTGCTTAAATTTTATTCCATGGATAAAGAACTAACCCTAATTGCTTCATGTTTGCTTGGAATCACAAAGCACTCGTGTCTATCAGGCCAGCCCATAGTGTTCCTTTGAAAGTCAGATTTTATTTTATTTTATTTTATTTTTAGTTAATGAGATCATTAGATGAATAAGGAAAATAGGACTTTTACAGAAAGCTTTGCAAGTAGGTTGCTATGAACCCAAAAGAAAACATCACCAAAAATCTTGGCAGCCCATAAACGCAAAGCAGAAACTTTGGGCAAAAACAGGCATCTACTATGATACTACAAACACCAATACACCGTCGCCAGCCCTAGAACCAGATTCAGCTAAAAAACAAACTTGAAACTCAAGCAAGAAATCTTGCTCTCACTCACAGAAGCGGATTCTACAAGAGAAGTAGCTCGAAATCTAGACTGAGCATGGCATAAATCACTGGCAACAACACTGACAAAAGCAACACTAAAACACTCTTTACACGAATTGACCTTAATAGAGAATAGCAAACCTCAGACTTCATTTAGTACAAGCAAGCTGCTCTTATGAGCACAGCCATTTCAACTTCAACTGTTAGCACACTGCAGCAAAGGCTCTATGGAGTTCTTGTATTTTTTAAACTGCATCCAACCGAGCAAAAGCATAGACACAAATTCAGTTTAGCAATCACAAAAAGAAATCAGTTCCTAGTCAATTTGAGAAAATTGTTCATATTAATTCGATAACAAGCAAGCACACAGAAATTCATCAATGGAATCAAAGGCAGTTCACCTGTTCAGCAATCTCTTCACGTTTGCTAACTAGCTTTTGAACTTTAGCGGCACCAGATTCATTTACCATGTTAGTCTTTGAAGTTATGGCATCCACCTATTAATGGAACAAAAGAAACTTAGGTAATATCGAACTACTTCAGATCAATATGTGTTGGTTTAGCATTATGTATAAATGTACCTCTGACAATACAGCTTCAACCCTCCTCTGTCTTGCTTCTAGATCATGCCTCTTGGATTCCACCTCCGACTTAATAGTATTATATTCTTTAGTAGCTTCCTCACACTTCATAGCTCTTTCTTTCTCTAACAGCTTTTTTAACTCATTCAACTGTTGTGCTGGGAAAGGCAGAATATGCTATCTATCAGCTCCAAAGCATTCATTCAAATATAAAGACACCAAATTAACTCAAGTTTCATAAGAATTTACCTTTCATTTGTAGTTCAACCAGTTTGGCATCAAGTGACTTATCCATCAGTCCATCGTCACTGAGCTTAGCTTTTAAAGCCTTATAGTCTTTTTCGATGGATTTGGCAGAATTTACCTATCAAAATTGGAAATTACATCCTGAGGATTCGGGAATTACATTCAGTCATTGCCTAACTAAACAGATAGTATGCTTTTGGAATATGCAGAGCCTGTTGCGTTGCACCATAAATTAATACTATAAACAGATAGCACTCAAAAGCCTATATGGGGCGCTAAAAGAAAATAAAAAGCAATCTGCGTGATTAGGTGTTTATTGATATTATAATAAGATATCATTTTCCTCTTGGTGGTCATAGAGTATTCTAAATGAAGCTGTTAGACCAGAATACTGAATCGCAGAGGACAAAAAAGTAGTCGTGTGCTCACTTGTTCATGGATTGCCTGCATCTGATCGAAGTGCTTTGACATTTTCCTAAGAGCCTGAGAGTAGAACTTAAAGATATCAGTAAAACTTTGTGTAGCTGATTATAAGAATCCAGTAAAAAATTGTTTAGCTGATTATCCAACAGGCTAGACACAGGAAACAACATTGAAGTAAAATAGATTTGACAACAGCAAATGTAATGCTAAATCCAAAAGGAATAAATGGTTGAAACCTAATAGTTTCAAGAACCGCATCCCGTGTAGCATTTGAAAAAGAAATAAATAATTTGGAAGTTGAACAAAGCCTATAGAGCTCAAATCTCATTCCATTCAAAATCATTTATCCAAATGAAATATCAAATTTTAGAGTCTACCTCGAGCAATCTCACAATATCAACAATTAGAAAGTCAGAAACTTCTCGGAAAACAAATATTTATAAAAAATAATGCAATGAAATTAGATTGCATTTTCATAAATATGTAATAAGCAAACTCCAATAGGCTAGCCAAGTTTAGCAACCCCTGAAGGTAACATATTAGTTACCTTTGTATAAACCTCAAGGACAGCAGTCTTAGCCTCAAAGGACTGCATTGCTAATCTTTCAGCATTCCTTGCCTCTTCTCGAACTGATTTCTTCTCCTCCAAAGCCCTCTTTTAGCCCATGCAAGGATTGTTATTTGCAAGTCAAAAAGGGATCCAAAAGGAAAATAAAAGCATGCAAATAATGAAAACAACATTGACAAAGTGTAGGGTGCTGCATAAAAAAAAAGGAACTAAGAATCTTCGAAAAGACATTTTCTCATTTGTTCATGAGATTGAGGAGGCGTAAATAACCACCGTGCTGGGCCATGTATCTAATCAAATAAAGGAGGAGCTTATTGGTTGGAACTCTCATAAAAGTAGGACGGGTTAAACTAAATACTAACAGAGCAAGCAAAGTTAGCCAGGTGAGGGCAGGAGCAGGTGGCTTACTGCATGATTATAATGGTGCATGGGTGGCTGGGTTTGTGGCCAATGTGGGTCAATGAGATGCTATAAGGGCAGAACTGCCAGGTGTTTTTTATGGGTTTGGAGTTAGCTCGTCAAAGAGATTGCAAATACATTGAGCTGGAAGTGACGTGGTCTACCATGCTTTACAATGGCAACAAGGTTTTCTGCAATCAGACCCCTCCATGCAGTAGTTTAATCCTTTGAGAAGTTTTCCCTGGGAAATCAGTTTAACTCACACTTATCTGGAGGGAAATAGACCTACTCCCACATATTTGGTGACTTAGGAAACTATTTTTATCAATTCCAAAATCATGATCTAAAGCCACTCCAAATTCCTCCGAGGCAAGGATTGCCATTTTGTATAACCAGTGAATCATATCATGCCTTACTAATTTACACCATTATAATGTAGAGTAAGGCCATCCCTCCACAGTTGACTGTGGCTCCTATAGTTAAATAAACTTCACTAGAGCATGCATTATAAATTTTGGACATTTCAAGTGCCAGTGTTTGAATAAGTGGACTTTAATATGAAGAAGAAAATACACCTGTAATTTATCCGGTGATTGAACAATTTTTGAACGTAAATTCGCATTCTCTTGAACACTTTGTACCAGGTCAAACTCGGCCCTTGAAATCTGAAAAAACAAAACAAAAGCTTAACTATCAACAACAGCCCCTATGATGACTCCCTGTAACTAAGCACTCGGAATAAATACCTATCTGTAAGGTAATCCTATATATACACACATGTTCAAAAGATTTACTGGTATTATGATATCATTTTCCTCTCGGCCTTCGAAATCCGAATAATAAATCAAAAGATGCACTATATGTAAGGTAAGTACACATGTTCAAAGTGTCAACCCACATGATTAACATAAAAAGATGTTTTTGTTATCATTCAATGTGATATAACATGATAATATCATGGCGAAGCACAAGATAGTATTAACGTAAGGGAAAGTGCATCGAAAAGAAGATTAAAACGTTCCACACAAAGCGCAGATAACTCAAATCTTCAAAGGTTATGTCTAGCCGCCAGACACAGTTAACTTTTATATTTAAATTATAACCTCAAATCAATCCATCAATCAATCACAGAGCATAGAAGCTTCTAAATTCACAAAAATCTATTCACCAAAATCAACAAACAACACATAACCAACTTTCAACATCCTTACCTCCCCATCCATTTCCGAACTCCTCTCCTTCAACTTCCTATACGAAGCTCTCAGGGACATCTGGTGGTTGTTGAGGTCGGCAATCTTTTGTCGCAATTCTTTAACTTTGCCATCAACCTCGTGAGCAAGCGGTAATTCTCTCTCCCTCGCATCATTATACTCCGCGATCTCCGCATTCAACTACACGACCCCAAAAAAAACATAAACATTCTCTTTAAAAAAAAATTTAATAATAATTACAACCTCCTCCTATAAAAATATCATAACTACCCAACCTGGGAAATCTTATCCTCCAAGCCTCTTCGCTGCTCGTCAAGAAGCGTAAGTTCCTCACCAATCGGCCTCAATTCATTCATTTTCGAGTCTTTATGAAGACAGAAATTGAGAATGGCACTTAGAAAAAACTGAGTGCGGTCTCCTTGAGGCTTCAAAAGATCTCTGAGAGTAAAATCAGCAGGACATTGAAGCATTGTTATAACCTCTTTCACCTTAATATAAAGATTCATAATCCGGGCCGACCCGACATGGTAATGCGGGTTCTCAAGCTGCTCTAAAGCTGCAAACTCAACTTGCCCTTCATCTTCCCTGCAAAAATTCAACAATCCTTGCAAAAATTAATTTATCATTGTTATTTAAAATAAAAGGAGAGGAGATGATGAGACTTACTCGTGAAGAAGATCGAGGTAGACTAAGAGACGGGTGTAGATATCGGCGACGAAATCTGGCGTTGGGTTTTTCAGGTCAGTTTCGATTGTGGCGGCGATTTGTGACTCTGCAAGGATTGAAATCATGTCCGTACGGGAGAGCATAGGGTACTCGAATTTCGACATTTTTTAGGGTTTTTTTTCCTTCTTCTGCTGCAGCTCCGCTGCTCCTGCTGCTGAGTGGGGTGGTGGTTTTGGTGGGAGTGTGTTTGGGGTTTTGAATTTGGATTTTTTTAGCATAGATACAAAATAGTCCCCCAATTATCTTTTTTGTATCGCTTTTGCTCATGAACAATTTTGATTTCTAAATCGGAGCTTTCGTTTGTTCTCACTTCTCCATTTTAACTTTTTGAGGTTTGCTCTTCTGTTTTTTTCTTTGTGTAGTGTGTTGAGTTAATTATAAATCAGTCTCACTAATTAATTCGTACTTTTTTATTCAGAGATTACATATTTGATTTCTATATTTATTGTCTAAACTCATTTATATTACAAACATTTTTATTTATTTCATGTTTTTTTATATATAAAAAATTGTGTTATTTTCTATTCCTTTGAATAAAAGGACTCACAGGATTTATATTAAGTTGGTAAGCATTTTCAATTTTTTTACATATTCAATGATGTTCTAAAATTCAAACCGTTTAGAAATTGGGTTTTTAGCGCTTAGACTATAAGTTAGTCACATATTCTGGTAAGATAATATTTTCCACATCGTTTATGATAATTGTAGTTTGTTATAAAAAGCTTGTAACCTACAAAACAATTTCTTTAAGTGGAATTTTAGGATCATTGAATGATAAAATCAGTGATCTTTAAGTAAATAACCACCATAAATAAAAAAAAAACATTTATTATTAAAAAAAAAGTTTTTTGTTGATAGTTTTGATATGATAAATGCTTTAAATTTAAGAATATATTTTTACTGAGAATAGAGATTATAAACCTTAAACTTCGAGGATTCATAAGATATTTATAAGTATGTAAGTCTTATTTTTTTAATGGAGAAAAGATGTTGGAATGCAATTTTGCCCTGATAACATTTCATGATAGATAAATATCCATTTACATATGTATTGATGAAGTATAGACATCTCCTACACATGTATCAATGAAGTATAAATGTCTCTCATATTAATATTATCAAGGGATAAATATCTCATACACAATATTAATAAAATGGAGAAATACTTGGGCATAGGCCACATAGTTCGGCCTAGCATTAGCTGGGACATGCATTGAGCTCAAAGATAACTAGATATGTTCCTAGGCTTAAACACATGGTCAAGGCCTACTTTTATACTAAGTGAAACCCTGAACGTTAGCTCAAGCATAGCGTTGGAACCTATAAGATGCTAGGTGTGAGCTTTGGTATGCTACATTACTACCCAAGCACAAAAGGCGCTTACCTAGACGTGTTACCTAAGCTTATAGGGTGTGAGGTCTACACTTAGTATTTGGACTTGGGTGCCGGGGTGGAGTCCACTGGACGTTAAGCCTGAGCCCGTAAGCAATCGAAACCAATCAAGTTGTTTGAGTCCATGTTTTTTAATATTTAAGTCTTTAGAAAAGTTTTATGAGCTAATTAATTTTAAGTTTATCAATGTTAAACTAAATCTTTTTTTAATAGATTTTAAATAGACCATTTATGATATAATTAGTGTATTTTTTTTTTAAAAAAATTATAAATTATTTTTTTGCATAGTAAATAGTAAATTCATTACCAAGTAGACTAATATATAAAAGTTTAGAACATATTTTTGGTTCTAAGAATCTTTTATGTTTGTGTGTGTGTATATATTATCCTAATCTTATAATTATTTAGAATATAAAACACTCTTATTAACAATTATTTTCTAATTAAAAATAAAAATATTGTTTATATTACCGTTTAAAAATAATAAAAGGCAAAGTTTATAAGTTTATAACCAAATATAACTCGTAGATAAAATTTGAGTTTTCCAAAAACATTAAAATGCTAGAAACATTTTTATCGTAAAAGGTAAAATTACTATTAATTCTACAAAATAATAATAATAATAATAATCAAATTCACTACAATTTTCTTCCTTTTGTATTTTTTTTCAAAACTCTATATCATGAAAATCATTTTCTCAAGGATAATAAAATTACACTCCTAAATCCTAAAAAGTGATATCCTTTCATGCTACTTACTACTATTTAGTAAATGATAAGTATGTTTTGTATTATGATGTTATGATATTTTTTAAAAGTATTTTTTATTTAAAAATAAATTAAAATAATTTTTTAATATATATATAACATTTCAACATATATATATATATATTAAAAAATATATAAAAATATCAATTTAATATATTTTCTAATCAAATATACTTGAAACATGCACACATAAAGGTTGAAATGCAAAAATATACTAAAAACGTTACACTTGAGGTATTGGCCTAGCGGTTGAAGGGAACTGTTCATTTCCTCTGCATCCTGAGTTCAAACCTCAACGTGCATGTCTGTCACCCCCGCGGTACCTTACATGCTCACTGGGTTTGCATGATATTCAGTGAGCCATGAGATTAGTTGTGGTGAGCGCAAGCTGGCCCGGACACCCACGTAAATAAATAATATATATATATATATATATATATATATATATATATATATATACTAAAAATGTTTTTTCGCTCTCGTGTCTTAAAATGTTTTTGAAAACTTTTAAATTTTTTTATCTGTTTCAAATTATTTTTTAATATTTTCTAATCGTTTTAACTTACTAATATGTAAAATAAATTTTAAAAAATAAAAAAATTATTTTAATATATTTATAAATAAAAAAAATTATTTAAAAACAAGAAACAAGATACTTCCTAAGTAAGCCTACAGTCGTCACGCCTCCGCGTCATCATCCACGTTTCTGCACGGCACCGCATCTCTCACGGGCAACACACCATTGACCCTGTCCTGTCTACATACATACATACATACATACATACATACATATATATATATACATACATACATATATACATATATATATATACATACATACATATATACATACATACATATATATATACATACATACATATATACATACATATATATATATATATATATATATATGAACTTCATTTTACCTAGAAGAAATCGATCACAGGGAATCGTACCCGATCCCTAAAGTCCTAGCATTTGATTCAAAAGTTAAGAATTACAACAGGTGGACAGAAAAACTTCAATTGTTGGAAAATCAATTAAAAATAAGGGTATAAATTGAATAAATATAAAGTATAGAACCAAATTAAAGCTAAGAGTACTACCTTACATGACATTGATAAGGACTTCGGAGCCTTAGAAGCTGCAAGCTTTTTACCCTGTCCCTCTCTCTGCCTGTCTAGCTCTAAACCCCACCTTCTTCTACCCTGAGAGAAGACAAGTTGACCTAGACAGAGAAAAAACAAACACACAGCACTTTCTCTCTCTAGAAAATTTACAATGGCAAGCAGTTTCAGTCCTTTTCTATCTCCTCCAGCAAAACGCCCCGTATATTACTCCACCATCTTGCCCGACCCGAACCCGAATTCCACAAACGGATACTCCGCAAACAAACGCTCCAAACCCCATCCCTCTACTTCAGCTGCTCCGTCACCAGTCCCGTCGGGGAACGTCTTGTTCCGTCTACTCTGTCACGAGTCAAGAATTGGTGGCATTATAGGAAAGGGCGGCAACATAATAAAAGGCTTGCAACAACAAACCGGAGCTAAGATCCGGATAGAAGATGCTCCACTCGAATCACCGGATCGGGTGATAACGATAGTTGGTTCAGTTACGCAATCGTCGGTGGTATTTAGTGGAATTGAGAGTGCAATTGAGGTTTCCCAGGGGCAGGAGGCGTTGGTTAGGGTTTTTGAGAGGATATTAGAGGTGGCGGCGGAGAGTGATTCGGTGGCGGGGGGGTTGGTTTCTTGCAGGTTGTTGGCGGAGATAAGTTCGGTTGGGGCGGTTATCGGGAAAGGAGGAAAAACAGTGGAGAAGATTAGGAAAGATTGTGGGTGTAAAGTTAAGGTTTTGATTGATAAATTGCCTGCTTGTGCTTCTTCTAATGAAGAGATGATTGAGGTAAATGAAATTTATAATAGGGTTTTTGATTTCAGAGTTTTGATCCTTTTTTTTTGTTTTATTAGTTTTTTTTTCTAGACTAATTATTGAGCTTTGAATTCCATTATTGTGATCTGGGAACAGATTCATTATCAGTTAAATGAATATTTATTGCTCTTGTGGAAATGGTTAATTTTTGCAGATTGAAGGGGACGTTTCAGCTGTAAAGAAAGGACTTGTTGCGGTTTCTCACCGCCTTCAAGATTGTCAACCGGTTGATAAAACAAGGGTGATCAGCAGCAAACCTGTTGAGGCACTTTCCAGAGTCTCTTTTCCTGAAGTGGGTGTAGAAGTTCGTCCACAGCATTCTGCAGTGCGACCCACCATAGCACAACATTCCGTAGCGCCACCCACTGTAACGAATAGCTCCATTGATTATGCTTCAGGGAGTCATCTTTTTTCGTTGGAGCCCGAGAGGGTCAGCACTCTGGACACAAGTACACCACAACAGCAAGTGGTTTTTAGAATTCTGTGTAATAATGATAGGGTTGGGGGTGTTATTGGAAAAGGTGGCAACATAGTCACGGCTCTTCAGAATGAGACAGGTGCTACTATAAGCATTGGACCTAAGGTGGCTGGGTGTGATGAGCGACTAATCACTGTTACTGCATCTGAGGTTTGGCATTATGTATCCTTTTTCATATTCCTATTCAAGCAGTGGTTATCATGTGGGAAGTAGTGCTAATGACTAATTGCACCGATGTCTTCTCCTGCAGAACCCAGAGTCTCGGTACTCAGCTGCACAGAAGACTGTTGTGCTTGTTTTCTCGAGGGTTGTGGAGTCCGTCATTGAAAAGGGTCTAGATCCAGGCTCAAGCGAGGGGTCCCCTGTTAGTGTGAGGCTCGTGGTTTCCCCAAACCAAGTTGGCTGTTTGTTGGGAAAAGGAGGCACAATTATTTCAGAAATGCGGAAGGCAACCAGTACCAGCATACGAATAATAGGGCATGACCAGGGTAACCCTAAGTGTGTGCCAGAGACTGATCACGTGGTAGAGGTATAATGAAGTCTTAATGGATTCATTTTTTAGTTGGTACAGTGCATGGATAACAAAGATCACCCTTTTTACTTTTTTGAGGTGCAATTAAAAATGAATCTCAAATTAAATGCAAGAGTTATGGTTTGAGGTCTTAATAACTCTTAATAATTCTGGATTTTCAAAGTAAAAAAAGTGTTCAATGCTTTATTCTGGTCAACCACAAATCCCTTTTACCGACCTGGTCTAACACAGCACAATTTTTCATTGCCTGTTTTGTTGTTTTTTTAACAGATTTTGGGAGATTTTTTGAATGTGAAAGATTCAATATACCACATTACTGGAAGACTCAGAGATAATCTTTTCTCTAGCATTCTGGGCACTCCTGGAGCAAGGAGCAGTTCTTCTGTATTAGCTGAGACCAGCCCCTATGTGAGATTGATGGACCCAGTGAGGGATGCCAAGAGGGATTTACTGAGGGATCCATCGTGGGAGCCACTGAGGGATATTATGAGGGATCCATGGAGAGACCCACAGAGGGATATTATGAGGGATCCATTGAGAGACCCACAGAGGGATATTATGAGGGATCCATTGAGAGACCCACAGAGGGATATTATGAGGGATCCATTGAGAGACCCTCTGAGGGATGAATTTAGGGATTCGTTGAGGGAAACTGTGAGGGAACCAGTGAGGGATCCTTTGAGGGGACCTGGGAGGGGTCCATCGAGGGAGCTAGGGAGGGATTCTGCCTCTTTTTTGCAGCCAGTGGTGGGTATTTCTCATAATCTAAATCGCCAAACTGTTATAACACAGAGCATGGATCATCTTGGATTTTCACGTAATTTAGATCATTCTCCTTCACCAAGGTTATGGGGATCACAGGTACTATCTTCCTCCCTGTTGGATGTTAATATTTGTCTTTTCCCCTGCTGGGTTATAATGTTTGTTCACTTTGTTTTGGTGGGACTGATTGCAGACAATACCTGGAGTAAATCCACGGGGCATATCAGATCTCAGTGGAGAATTGCCTTCTTTTAAATCTGGCTTAGATTTTGTCAGGTTAGTTAACATGTGTACTTGGTCTGTGAAAACTATAAGACCATTACTCTTGTATTAAATAGCATGTAGAATAAAAACTGTTGATTTTCAGAAGGAGTGAGAAGAGGAAGAGTTCGACCACAATAGTGTCACCAGGGGTTCAATATCACAATTCTTAGAAGCTTTAACCAATTAGATAAGTGAATGGAAAGAAAGGGTTCACGTGGCTGACTGTGACTAGTTCGGGATGGAGCGTACTTGACTTGAGTTTCATCATCATGGCAATTGTTATTTTAATCAGTAATTAGATTTAGTGCACCTTCAGTAAACAGGAATAGAAGAAAGCAACACTGAAAAACAAGACCTAAGGCATTTTACCCAAATTTTATAGGAAATAAATAAGTCATTACTATTATTTGAAATATGATTAAGCATTCTCCCTGACCAGTCATCTAAAACTGCTGATCACTTGCACTTTATGAGCTTTTGACTCTTTCCTCTGGCATGCAGTGGAGGTAAGTCTGTTTTTGTTACAAATACAACTGTAGAGATCGTAGTTCCTGAGCATGCTTTTGGCTCTGTATATGGGGAGAATGGTAGCAATCTAGCTCGTTTGAGACAGGTAGGCACTTTTGCCTGTATTTCTCTGTTAGTTTTGCTTCTGCTGTCATTGTGTTGTCCAAGATAGTTAAACAAGTAAATCAATATGATTTATTACTCATTGAATGGAGTTTTCATTGTTACACTGATAATCCTAAAGGCTTTTTAGAAGTTGCTTCTTCAAGCATCACTAGTATTATTATTTTGGTTCATTATTTTGAAGGAGGGGAAAATAATTTTGACACAGTGAACCGAGTTTAAAACCATCAAAAGAATAGCACTTAAGGTTAATTCTCAAGCATCAATGTGCCTGCTCCTTGTCCAGACTATTCTGGTTAATGAGATACGGAATATATTTTTCCTTAGCTTGATAAGAAATTTAATTCTTTATTTATCCCCTTTAAATTTTGCAAGTTAATTTTTTTCCTACTTTATCGCAAGTTACTCTTTTCTGTGCTGATATATTAATGGTGCCTCTATTCTTGTGGGTGTGATATGAATTATCAACACAATCTTTGTAAATTAGTAAATGGACGTACATGAAGAATAGGATTAGCCTAACAACTTGAGGCCAACCAGTTTGAAACTTCCTATAAGTTTTGACACATAAGGTTACATCTATAATGTACAAGTAAAATTCAACCTCGTTATTAGATGTAAAAAGACAACAACTTGTATAGTACCAGCTGCTGAAGTAAAAAAGGACCAACTTTCTTGTTACACAAAACTGAAATGTTAAACAAGAGAGAAGGCACAATACAATCAGTTTGATGCCCACCACCTTTATAACCAATGTACTCAGAAACTGACCTCAAATATCATACAATTGCCATGATGCCAAACTAATTTCAAATGCTCAAACCTATAAATAAGCTGATTGAAATTCCTGGAAGACAACCAACTTAACCATTATGCACCTTAAATTCCTCTACACAAGACTTGCACCTATAGAAGAAAAATAGTAGTGAAAGGCTTTAATAATTTTAACTTGATTCTCATTATAAAAAGCATAAATAAAACCATACCTTTGAATTTTCTATCTTTCAAATGTGTTCAAGTTGAAGAAATATGAAAGCTTTAAGGAAAATATTCTATAACTAATTACCCATCAGGTATAGAAGTTGGGCATTAGAAATGAGTCTCCTTGATTATTAGGATTGCATTATTTTTAATTTAGTTTACACCTTATTCATTATTTCAGTAATAATTGAGAATGGTATGTCCAAAAAGTGTTTCACACCTTAAAAAACTTTTACATACATTATACATCTTATCTTAGATCTACTTCAGCTTATCCTCTGGTGTTCGTTAATCAGTTCTCAGGTGCCAAGGTAATAGTGCATGAACCTCGTCTAGGAACAAGTGACAGGGTTATTGTTATATCTGGGACCCCTGATGAAACCCAAGCAGCTCAGAGCCTCCTTCACGCATTCATCCTCACTGGACAATATTGATAAAAATATGTTTGGTTGGAACTACTTTCACAAAGAAGTCACAGTTGCTTCTTTTAGTTTCCTTTTCTTTCACCAAACTGTGTACGCTAATCCTTGCCTTCTTTTATGACAAACCCTCATTTTGGAATAGGCAATTCAGCAATATGATTTGTTGTCAGTGAACTTAACTGTTTTCTGTAAATCTTGTTTTCATAACCAATTAGTTATGTCGTATCCTGGTATCTGTCCAACTTATCATGTCCTTTGCATTTCATCATTGGACCTTGGAACATTTAATTCAAACATTTTTATACTTGAATGGGAATTGGAAGGCAAAACCTACACTGACATGAGTCACAAACAAACAAATACTAACTTGTCTCAGCATTGTGGAACATGTCCCTTCAATAACATCTGTACAACATGATAAAGAACACACCTTCTGTTATAATCTTGTTGCTGGTTTCATTGGGTAACAGAACATTCCCCATAAACTGATTCAAACTGATTAATACTTGACCAGGAAGGTTAAACTCCGTTACATGAGGACACAAAAGAACAAATTCCAAAAATACATCTGCATTTTAGAACATCATACTGCACTTATAGTTTTAGTGTTACACCATTATGTTGTGCCATCAGGAACTGGCAAATTTCCAGTTTAGGACAGGTAGCATTAACGATCCAGTTTGAAAACTTTGTTTCAAATCAGGGGAGGACTTAATAGTTCATATAGAGTCTTCAAAAGAAGAAAATGTTTATTAGACCCAATGTTTTTTTTCTTTTTTGTTTGTGTTTAAAGAAATTGTTGAACCTGTTAATCATTTATTTACTCTTACATGGTGCATGGAGCCTAGGAGTGTTGGTTCCTGGTTTTGACAGCTTTAAATGATAAGAATCAAATGCCTAAAGACATGTCTTTTGCACGTATAAAAAAGGATAGATGAGTTGAGAACTAAAACTCTCAACTTTTTGAGGGATTTTTGGGTTGACTACACTTGAAGGATTATTGGTTGCTTGGTTTAAAGGAATTGTGGAAACCCAATCGGATTAGGACAGTTTTAAGTGATAGAGTTAAATGCCTATAAGTTTGTAGTTTTTGCACCTATGAAAAGGATAGATGGGTTTAGAAGATACTGTCGATTCTTTGAAGGATTGCAGGGTTGAAACGGTACACTTTTAGATACTTGGGATTTTGGTTGATGAGGAAGATTTATAAAATTTATAGCTTGTTCATCTTATTTTTTGGGGGTTCATGTGACGCATAGTCAAATGAACATGGTAGTTTCCTTTTGTTTCTGAAAATATGTAGTTTGTACAAGAATACTCTTGACAAGGCGCTCCTTGGATGAGATTTGGGTTGAATCTAATACTATGTGTGGTTGGGAGGATGGATAAGGGAGAGGATGGAAATGACAAGATATTAGAAACCAGAGGGAAAAAAATAATGGAAAGCAATCTTTTCTTTTAGTTTTCTGGTTGGTAAGAAAATAGGAACTAAACTGTGCAGTGATTGGAAGTAAAGAGGACAAGGAAATGTAAGGTTGTAAGAGAAAGGGAAATGGATGCCTTTTCCTCTCCCAATTCTTCTGACCTGGATGGATTTCTTTTTCCTATTCATCCATCTTTCTTTCCCCGCCCAAATGTAGTGTCAATGAATGCAAACCGAAGTCTAAAAAAAAAAAAGAAAGCTTCTTAAGTCAGTCAAATGTAACATGTTTTTTATTCATATTGCTTTGGGTAACGAGCTCTTCGATTCAAATTGATTGCACCTGAATCCAAATATGAAACTTCCATGCACGAGGACACAAATGAATGATGGAATCTGTATATGCATCATAGAACACACCCTTTTATATCTTAACAGCACATTATTGTGTCCTTGAGAATCTGCAAATCTTATGTCCAAACAGATTGAAATATGTATCTGCATTGTAGAACATTACCCTGCAGTAATATCAATTTCATTTCCTTGTGCAATCCAGAATCATCAAATATTCAGCCCTGAACTGGTTCGGTTGTCAATTTATTTGTTGTAATAGAAGCTTCATCTCAATACATGGAACCACCTTAACCATGGACACAGTGGCAGACTAGAAACTTTCTGTAGGGAGATCCAAAGGATATACTTAGGCCACTCATATATATATATATGTTCATGGAGCTGGTAAATATATTTTACCCAAAAAACAGAAGAAATGAAAACATGTACAATGGTAAAAAACCTATGTTAAGAAAGTTCGTGATGGTAATTGTTGACCCTCTTTATTGTGTTTCGAGTACCTTAGCTTATTTATGCTCAAAGATCATAGGAATGATTAAATAAGTCAACGGCTTGTTGCTACCGCACCAATGGTATGAGAAGAAATATAAAGAATGAATTCATTACAGCGAAAGAACTAAATGTTCAAATTCATGTGAACCTAACTCAGTATACAAAAAAAAAAAAAATGTGTAGATTAAATATGAACAACAAAAAAGAGGGCACCCCGCGCATTTAGCTTCTTATGATCTGAACTGGCCACACTCAAAAGCTTACAGTCAATGCACCTCGTGGAGGTCATGATTTTTGTACATAGAAAAACAAAAAAATAGCAGATATTTCAGGTGTATGCTATTAATTAATAGGCCCTTTTGAGGAAAAAGAATATATCAACTCTTCGAAGATCATTGGTTTGATTACACTTTTGGCAACATGGTTCGATATTTTTCCATTGAGTAAGGACTGACCTTGGTTGTCTCTTGTCTCCATGGATGAGTGAGTGACCATTTCTTTCTTTGGAGAAAGATGAGTCGCGCATCCTTGGTGTCCATTTTTGTAGGTTTTGTTGACTTTTCATCACTCAAATAGATAAATAACAAAATAAACCTAGAAATAGTTACAATAAGGTGCTATCCTTGGGTCAGATTTCGACCAAGTTGACACCATCTTTGACTAGGAGAAAAAATGAAGATGATGAAAATTAGAAGGATGAACATAGAATTATATCAAGTATTATCTCTCTGCTCTAAAAGTGTAAAGCAGAAAGCAATTCATCCCTTCTGTTGTTTGGCTAGAGGAAGAGTAGATGGAAGTCTGAATATTAGGCAAATAATAAAACGCATAAATAGACGGACTGAAAATGCAAAAATGAAAGAAATGGACGTGTCCTTTACTCTTCTTGCTCTTTATATATATATATAGAAAACGCATAAATAGATGGATGTCTAAACAAATGAGATTAGCACTTCCATTATCCCACCTCCATCACTATTTATTCATCTAGCCTTTTACACCTTGCTTGGAACTCAAATTTCCTTTATGCATGGAAGTAAGAGATTCATGACCTTGGAAAGACGAGAGATACCTCTACCAAGGCAAACAAATGAGAAGTACTATACACTATTTTTTCTGTACTTTCTTTTCCACCTCTTTTCCATGCAAAAATATATTGTAAATGAAGGCAAACAGAGGTCCATTTAATGTATTTCTTAATTAGAACAACAGTATTATTCATACAACAAGATATATGTCACAACAAAAGGATCTGCTGGATACAAACTCCACACTCTTTTAATTCTTCACAACTGAATCAGTTGCAGCTTCTGATGCTGGGAGGGGTGCTGCCTTGAGAATGATTTCCACATTGTCATGGACTCCTTGTAGCAACAACTCACCATCATATGTAAGAAATTTTCGCTTCTTTGCGGCTCTTAGTGTACCTACCAATGCCTCAAATATGTTTGCACACCTATCGTCATTGAACAACACACCAAAGGTAACCTACAAAGCAGAAAAACAAAGTTTTTGGTAGGGAAAAATGATAACAAAACAGCATGTTAAGATCTTGTTATAGGAATAGGTGATACAACTTCCAACTTCCAACTTCCTAGGTCTGGTTTCTTGAGATTCATGAGCATGCCTGTTCACACGGACTGGTGCATGCAATCAGATGATTTAGTTCCTTGAGTATATCAAGAAAAAAGATAGCGATGTCCATTACAGAGTGAAGATATCTAATACTAACAATTTGAACCTTGTCTTGTATGGATTAATGGATGGTGAATACCTAACTAGTAAGTTGTATGCAATGCATCATGTTTTTCCTCGAGCATGATCAAACTTTTGTGACCTGGAGAACATCTTCAAGAATTGACACAGGTAAGGAATCATAATGCAGCAGTTATCCACCTGAGGTATGCTGTATTTTTTTTAGACAACTGATTTGGTTTTTGTGAAGCATTTTGTAATGTTGAAAACGAGCAGGCATATAAAGCAAGAGAGCAAGGATGCAGGGGACCACCTCTAGGGCAGTTTCTCTTTTGCAAATACCTGAGTTGTAATTATGAAACAAGCAGAAATCATAGATTAGTTGAACTCCGATATGTATCACTTGTAATATTGAGTATATGACAATTTTATTTAATCTTCTCCTTTTCCTGTCACCCTCTAACTCCATTAGCTATGCTTTTGAATATTGAGCATGCTACTGCTACAATAAACTTGAAATGCATCAGCAACAGATCATTTTCCAGGTGCTCGACTAGTTCAGAATGTTTGAAAATCAGATTCGAAACATCCTAGATCTTCAAAACTAAAAAGGCAATAAAATTTGAATAGCCAAAGAGTCGCTAGAATATCAACCCCAGTGACAATCAACGAGATAAAAACATCATGTCATTTAAGGAGAAAACCTGCTTCTGGCATGACAAGGGATCCCTCAAAGGACTCGAGTAGCTAAAAATAGACCCAAGATTTTTAAGAAAGCTGTTGTTGATCAGAAATGCTAAAGTTAATCATAGTCTTGAAGTGGTGGAGAGGTGAGAGACACTAGATCTAAAGAAATTTGCAGAAACTGCAAACTGTTCGATGTGTTTGCTGCCTGTAACCGTTGTTCAAGGACCAGAAAACTCTGTATTGTGGGCTCCTTCAAAAATAATCTTCAAAGGGCATAAACTTAACCACCAAACCGTTGACCTTTACATCCTGCAACTTGTGCATATATGATAATGGAACAGAAGAGCCAACGTGGAAGGAAGAACAAGAAGCAGCAGCAGCTAGATCTAAGTTTTACGAACAAACTCAACAAGAAAATGGATGACAGATCCAGTGCATGGAGATCCGGATCATAGCATTTTCAAAGAAATCATATGCTTAAATTCCAGAAAAAAAAAAAATATAATGAAACTGTACACGTAAATTTACCTTGTAGGAGCCATCAGGCTGGACCTTGCCAAGCCTTTGGATTTCTTCTTTGAGTCTTTCAACCTCTTCTTCAACATTCATGGTTTCTCTCTTTCTCTCTTCTCTTCTTTTTTCCTTTGAGATATCTTCTCTCCTGGCAGTTTCTTATCCAAGTTTCGGAATTTGGAGGAAAGTGTTTTATGCGTTTATTTTACACTTCCCCATAAAATAGCATTTTTGGGTTCGATGAAAAGACCAATCCAGCTGTATTATTACAGGTATCCTTAAAAAAAAAAAAAAAAAATCCTGAATTAAAAAAATTATTAACTAAATTAAAATTTTATTTGTTTTTATGTTTTAAAAGTATTTAAAAAAATTATATTTTTATTTATATTAAATTAACATCCTTTTTATATTTTTAAATTATTTTAATGAGCTGATATTAAAAATAATTTTCAAAAAATAAAAAATTATTATTTTAATATATTTTTAAATGAAAACACTAGCTAATTATAAAATTGAATTAATATTGCATATTAAATTAGTGACATTGTTGATTTAATTAAATCTAACAAATTAATATCAAAGATTTTATTTAAAAAGGGAACAAAATTATATTGTTTTTATATAAAAAAAAATGATTTAATTATCTAATTATACTTTAATTGTGTGAAAATTGGCAAAATAAAAGCGCTGGAAGGATGATATCATTTTTTAAGATAAAAATATGATCTCATCTTAAAAAAAAAAAAAAAAAAAACCAAGAAGTGTGCTAGTGATTATTACATATACTCATTGCATGTTCCTCAATCATTTCAGACACACATAGTTTTAAATTATTTTAAAGAAAATATAATTTATTACTTTGTTTCAAAATAAACCTAAACTATCATTTTACGGGGGGGAATCAAGCAATCAAAATATACAAAAATAAATATAAAATATTATGCATCACAAGGATGATAGGGTTTTCCTCAACCTTAACCCCCATTAACACACTTTTCAAATAAAATTAATTACAAACTAATTGCATTTCACTGTTTACAAGTGCTTCTAATTTTTTCCTAATGTTGAAGATATCACTATTAATGGCATGTTATATAATTAAACTTCTTAGTTAAAAAAAAAAATCCATCCTTCCATAAACCCTTTGATTTTCCTTATTTTTGTTTTTATAGTCCATTTTTTCTTATTATTATTTTTTTCTCATTTTATTTTAATTGCAATTTAAATATCTAGCATGGTGATGATAGGCTAGGGAAGAAAAAAAATTGAAAAACTGATTAAATTGAAAAAAAATAAAAAACAATAATTGGAAAAATCAATTAAAATTTTAAAAAAACCAACCGTTTCGGTTTTATAAGCCTGAAACAAAAAAAAACGAACTGAAACCAAACCGAAAAAAAACGAGCTAAACTAAGAAAACTAAGTCAAACTGGTTTGAACCGGGTTTTGTCCTAAAAATTAAACCGAACCGAAACCGATCGGTTTGGACTGATTTTAATTTTTTTTAAAAAATTAATTTGGTTATTTTAAAAAAAAACCCGAATTGAAATAGAAATAATATGGACAATAGTTACATCTCTTGATCCTAAAAGATGTTCAACTATTTTTTTTTATAACCATTCTTTTAGATATATAAAAAAGTTATAGGTAAATTATACTTTTAATAAAATGTTTTAAATAGGCAATAATTATCATATTTCTTCCTATTAAAATAAATAATAACTATTTTTTAGATGAAGTTTGATTACGCGAGGCGATAAAAAAGGAGACAGTAGGATGAAAGTAGATATATTTTATATTTTATATTTTAAAAGTATGTAATTTACTTCAAAATAATTCAAAAAACAGATTCATTTATATATTTTTTGTATCGAAAGTATATTATATTTAACTTGAATTTTTTGGACTTTATCCATAACGAATATCCAACAAGCCCAAAATTCAATAAATTAGGAGAAATATCTCTTTTTATTTAGTTTTTAATCCCTGAGCATAAAAACTGGCTTCCTGAAATGGCTAGACAGATGTTTATACATGTGATAAAAATTATTTTTTAAAATATTTTTTATTTAAAAATATATTAAAATAATATTTTATAAAAAATTTATTTTTAATATAGACACATTAAAATAATATAAAAAATTAATTTAAAATAAAAAATTCAAATTTTAACAAAAAAAAAACAAGGTAAAACTCAATACCAAACAACCCGTGAAAGTAAAAAAGAAGTACTTGAGGTCTTGACCCAGCGGTTGAAGGGACTTGTTCCTTTCCTCTGCATCCTAGGTTCAAACCTCGTTGTGCACGCCTGTCACCCCCGCGGTGCCTTACATGTTCACTGGGTTTGCAGGATGTTCAGTGAGCCGTGGGATTAGTCGTGGTGCACGCAAGCTGGTCCGGACACCTACGTAAATAAAAAAAAAAAAAAAAAAAAAACTCAAGTAGTGGCGCGTTCCACATACGAAGAGGAAGAATCCTTCTTATCCAGAATATCAACACAGACATCAATCTCAGATGATAGAAAGAGCAGTCCCAATTTCTATTCTTCCAATCTTTAACCTCCACGACAATTTAACCATTTATTTTGGCTTGCAATACTACGTTTCAAATAATATTTTATGAAAAATTATTTTTTTAATTTAATTTTTTTTAAAATTTTTTTAAATTATTATAATGTACTGATATTAAACAATAATTTTTTAAAATATTAAAAAATATTATTTTAAAATTTTTTTAAATAAAAAATATTTTAAATAAACAATCACAATCACATTTTTAAATATCTTAAAAACTCATTGTTATTAAACTCAATCTTGATCGAGACGCAACCAATCTTGTGATTACTTTTCAAAGTATATTTTACTCGGAAATACATCAAAATAATATTTTTTTATTTTATAAAAATTATTTTTATATCAGTATATTAAAATTATATGAAAACACAAAAAAAAAAAAATTAATTTGAGATAAAAAAAATTTAAATTTTTTTTAAAATACAAAAATAAATAATAACTTGTTATCCTGGTAAGCTTGCCATTGAAATTTTAATATTTTTTTAAACATTACATATTAATTTTTTAAAATTTACTTTATTAACTCATATCAATAGTCTTCCGTGGCCCATATCTTAGTGAGGTTAACTTTCAAATTAGCTGACCTGTCATTGACTAAACATTGAATGGGTGGAATGTAACTAGAGGGATTTGTCTCTCTCTATCACACAATTTAATTAGGGTTATAGGATTTCAGTAATTAGAGAGAAAATAGATAAGAAGGAAAAATATTAGAGAGGAAATAAATAAGAGATACAAAGATATACCTTTTTTTTTGGCAAGCACGCAATACCCAATCATTTCTTGACGCGTGTCATTAAAGTCCACCAAACCTCCATGTCTCTTCGTTATATTGTAAGGGAAACCACAGGAGTGTACCTAATATATCACTTATTCTCAATCAAGTCCAGAAGAAAAACATTTCATCGATCAGGTCCTAGAGTTTCATAAATTTTCATTTAGATCATTTTCTAAATTTATGTTATCTTTCACTCAATTTTCTTTACCAAAACAGCGTAATTTTAATTCATAAAGTATCGAAGTATATGGAAAGACTAAAGAAAATTAATATAAGGACTCAATTGAGATGTGTGTGAAACATCAGGGACCCAATTGACAAAGTATTTTGTTATGGGAGTTAATTGTGAAAAGTTTTATATATTAGGAACTAGATTAGGTTTTTTTTTAAAAAATACTTTTTTAAAATATTGATCGAAGGTTTTAATATTTTAATGTTAAAAATAAAATTTAAAAATTTTAAAAGTAGTATTTTAATATTTTTTAAAATAAAAAATGTGAAAAGATTTTTTCTCCCCTAAAATCACTCACTCTTGTCCTAGTGGCCACTAGTTCATAGTGGCACAAAACCGTAATTACCATAATTTCAATGCCCCATTTCCCATCCCTAATCTCTTTCACATATTGTCTCTCTTGCATTTTCTTCTCTTCATCCAAACACGCTGAACCCAATTTTAACCCCCAAATTCTAGGTTTTCTCTCCATTAAAGATCATAACTTTATTACATTATTCGATAGATTTCTAGTTTCCCTATATTGGGTTGTTTTTACTTTTTGAAAATTTTATTTAGAAGCCCTATTTTGTTGGCGTTTTTTCTTAAACCAGCATTAAATGCAAAAAGGATGCCTAATTCCAATGGGCAAGCAGCAGCAGCAGTGCCAGTACAAATGAATCATATAGAAGCCCAATTAGTAGATGAGGAGGATGGGGATAACAATAATATTGCTGGTGGAGGAGAGGAGTCAATAGATAACACCAACAGCATTCAATTTGAAGATGGTGGTTGTAGTGGTGTTGTTGGGGAGGCTGTAGCAGCAAGTGATATGTATGTTAATACTAATGGTGGTGGTGGGGCTGATTATGGTTTAGTGACTGCAAACAATGACCAACTCACTCTGTCTTTTCAGGGTGAAGTTTATGTTTTTGATGCTGTCGCTCCTGACAAGGTTAGTCCTTGTGTTTGTTTTGAATTTAATTCTCCAGATAAGATTTCGGTTTTGTTTTTTGGTAGGATTTAGTATCTGGGTTTTGGTTACTTTTGTTACCTCTGATTTGGTTTTGGTTGGAATAGGTGAATTTTGGGGGTTCTTGTATTATGGGTTTAATGCTTAGTTTACTTGAGAAGGTTTGGTTTTGTGAAATTTGTGATCTTTTTGTTTTTTGTATTGATGTGAAATCAAATCGGTATCTTTAAATTTTGGTTTCTACATCAGGCTTTAGCCATGATAGGGTTTTAAGTTTACAAAGGCTTTCATATTCTGTATCAATGTGTTTCAATGTTCGGGGTTGAAATGTAGTGTGAACATTCAAGTAGTTGACTCTAGTGCTTCTGTGACTGCAGAATAGGAGTAGTGTGTTTGCCAATTTATATTTATGAAATTTAATAAATGTTGACTTTGAAGTTGATTTGTCAATGAAAGCAAACTGGACATGTAATTCAGGGTTAAAATGTGGTGATTTTTACAGGTGCAGGCAGTGTTGTTGCTTTTGGGTGGCTATGAAATCCCTTCTGGCATTCCCGCCATGGGGACTGTCCCTATTAACCAAAGGACGCCCAATCATGTAAGTCCTCTTGCAATCCATTTTATATATTTATTGATGCGGTGCTGCTTTATCCTTACCTTCATGTTACCTAGGGCATCTATGACTTGTCTGGAACTGGAAGGTCAATTCAACCTCACAGAGCTGCTTCATTAAGCCGGTTCAGGGAGAAGAGAAAAGAGCGGTGCTTTGACAAGAAAATTCGTTACACTGTGCGGAAGGAAGTTGCTCTCAGGTATTATCAGCATGCTTTTCTGATTCCATGCCTTATAGGAGAGACTCGTCTAGTTTTAATGGAAATCATCACTTGAAGTTAAATGTGGAATCAGACACCACCTGAAGCTCTATCTCTCTCTGTAATTTTGTTTACTTGCTTGGTGAGGTTTCTCAAGTGTTTGCCATTATATCTTTCTTCTAATATATTAGCCACTGTCAGGATGCAGCGTAAGAAGGGTCAGTTTACTTCATCCAAGGCTAATTCTGATGAAGGGGGCTCGGCTTCATCTGGCTGCAGTGGAATGCAGGGTTCCGGACAAGATGAGACCATGCTGGAAACTTTGTGAGTCTTGATTCTTTTCTTTAACATTGTGTCATTTCCATAAAAATGGTGAAAATACTGTGAGAATAGACTTTTTTCCCGATGCTTTGCGCAGATGTAATCATTGTGGAATTAGCTCAAAGTCCACTCCAATGATGCGTCGTGGTCCAAGTGGTCCAAGAACTCTTTGTAATGCATGTGGACTTAAGTGGGCCAACAAGGTGTGTAAATTTCTTGGTGTCCTCTGACATTAACTTGTGAACTTACTGCAGGTTGAGCCATGTTGATTGCAGTTACTGCATCCTTGTTTAATTTATGTGATATATTTGGCCTAGATTTTATCATAAAACTACATAAAATGTGTTCATGGGCATTTATGTCAGGTTATCCGTGCAGGTTATTGTCATTTATCAGGTTTCTGGCCTGCCTTTTGCCTTTTTTGACATCTCTTTTTGGCCAAGTTACAATGAATACTGCGTCCTGGGTACCATGTCTCTTTCTCATGCTGTTATCAGCTTACCCTAAAGTCTAGGTTAAAGTGTTAGATTCGGGTATCTGACTGATCAGGTTTCATGCCTGATGATCTGGGTAAATTGATGCTCAACATCTTATTAACGAATTGATGCCATACAATCTTGAATCACTCCTCCTTGATGGACGCCATACAATCTTGAATCACTCCTCCTTGATGGACTCCATACAATCTTGAATTCATAAACCATTCATGTAAAGGCATGGCAACTGACTTTAAAAAATAATGGGCAGTAGTTATTGTTGTCATCTCACTTGGGAAGTGTGGGTTTTGCAGGGTGTTTTAAGAAACCTTTCAAAGGTTCCAATCCTGAGTATTCAGCAATCTTCTATGAAGACAGTTGCACAGGTGCATGCCTTTGGAAAATATGCACTTTCTCATTCATTGAAGTCCTTTTTTGTTATCGTGTGGGGGCGAGATATTCTTTGAAGCAAATCTTGTATTTTTCTATTCCATTTTTTTATCGTTGCTGGTCGGTACATATTCCGTGTCGCTCATGCTGGATTTTATGTTTCCTTTGAAGGTTAATGGTGAAGCTAACAATTCTGATGCCATAACTGCGGCTGCAGACATAGTCTCGCCTAATGGTGATAACTCCACTTTGGCTACTGAAACATGAGATAGTTGTTTCTCTTGAAGCGATTGGCATTTTCTGTTAGAAAACAGATGCCAAACAGCCCAATAACTTGTGAAATAACATTCAGCTACGCTCAGACCAATTGTACAAATGATTCAGCACCCTTGTCATATGTACAGATTGTTTTTTAACGTGCTATAGTTGTAACCTGCAAGTATGTAGGCAACCCCAAATAAATTGGAATGGAGGCGTTAATTGAGTTGAGATCTTGTAAATGAAGCTCGAAGATCAATTTAGAAATGTCATTCTTGGTTCATTTCAAACCATGTGCATTGAGAACAAGCAGGAAATATTCCTTGTATTCGTCTTCCAACAAGAAGAGGACATCACATATTTTTGCAGGATGGATGTAGCTTGCAGAGTAAACAACCTGTGTATGGAAATTGGAAGGGACGAATTC